>NC_041391.1:596829885-596959235 GCF_002162155.2 Triticum dicoccoides
CGTTTATGTCCTCTACAACATTCACTTATAGCTATTTCTTCAAGTTGCTTTTTCTGCTAAGTGAATGTGATCGGACCCTTCCCCCTCTATGCTATACTCAACCCAATCTATTCACAAATTCTTCATATGCGTTCTATTTGAAACTCATTCAAAATCTTCACTGTGTCCTTGTCAGCTGAAGAAATTGCGAACGAAACTCTAAAACAAATCTTATCCAAATTTTTGGTTTTGCCGCTCAAACCGTTCCGCATCCCACAATGCATTATTCTATTCACCCACGATCGTACATGATCTCAACTACACAGTATGTGGGTGACACATGTCACGAGAAGGAGAAAGGGCAGGGGCACGTTCATCCCAAATCTCCGGGTGAACAGTTTTTCACTGTGTCTATAAATACCCCTCTCCCCTTCCTCACTTCATTTACTTCGCTCGATCGCTACTCTCTCACTCAAGATCCTCAAACCCTAGCGCCGCCGCTACTCCATCATCGCCGGTGAGGAAGAGCTTCGCTGCCTCGACCTCGTCGCCGTCGTACTCACGCCGACCGTGGAAATCTTCACTCCGCCGCCGCCGTAGCTGTCTTCCTCCGCCAAGTTAGGGCGTGGGATATCTAACCTGACGAACTTCACATCTGTTCTTCTCAGTTCGTCGTGTTCTTCACTTTGGGTAATTAAAAGTTACTTTTATTACTCACTTTGATTCTCAAACTTTCCTAAAAATCTTCAAAGGTGTTTATTCTTCAAATCTTCACACATATGAACTCCTCACATCATATGATCTTGAACTATTTCTCTAAGCAATCATTTTCTTCAAGATTCCCTAATTGTGTGGATCTTCGATCTGTACAACTCTGGAACCTAAGACAAGAATGCTTAGTGAAATTCCTCAAGGTTCATCTGGTCAAATTCCTCAAAACTTGTTCTTTTCGAAAAACCTTCTCAGAACGCATATGACCTCTCCGAATTCCTCGCACCTATACTCTGTTCACACGTACTCATGTCTGCTGCTGAATCACTAGGTTCTCATCAACTTAACTCATTTGCAGTGTTCCTCGAAGAAAAACTGCATACTTCTTCAGAGAACTCGATTGTTCAAATTCCTCAACTGAAGAATATGGCAGACGGTAAGAAGCCGCAGAAAGGAGGAAAGAAACCTGAGGTTATGACTACGTTTGAAATCCCTGAGGAAATTTATGCTGACTATTGCACACCTGATGAAGCAAAATTTGGCAAAGAAAACAAAAATCAGCGCAAGGTGCGCATTCAGAGGATTGAACGGAGATGGGCAAGGGAATGGAGGGAATACAGATATGTGACTCCGAAGTACATGAGGAAATTCACCCTCAATCCTCCATGCCCAAGAGCTCCATTGTCACCTGGCCAAGTAGCTGACCCCACAAGCATCAAACGTGGTGAGGACTTTCCTGAAGAATGGGCTAAGCGCCAAGCTAAATTGGCAAGACAAGCCAAGGAGGCAGTGAAGAAATTCAATGAGGATTCTGCCACTGCTACTGCTAGTGAGGCCTCGGTCAAACCGAGGAAATCCATGCCAAAGAAGCCCGCTCGTAAGCCAAGTGCTTCACCAACAGTGCCCTCACGGCAAATTCCTCACACTGCTACAGCTCCACCAAAGTCCTCAACAACTCCTTCAAAGTCCTCAGCTCCTGTGCATCTGGCTACATGTCAAAGGACTGTTGGTTTCTCGATTGCCTCTGGTGTTTCAGCAAGTTCCTCAGCTGCTCCAATTTCCTCATCAGGCCCCACACCGTTGAAGACCAAAGCAACAGCTGGACGAGGTCCTCGGCCAAGTCCAAAGAAGAAACAGGTCGCATTCCATGTGCCTTCTGATGATGAACTTGCAGAAATCATCAGAGACAGACAGGTGAAGGCCGCTAGAGCCAAAGGCACATCTGTGTCACTGCTTTTGGATCCAAGAAAAATCCTCGATTACATTGATCTCTGGCACAAGGATCCTAACACCCCAATGCCTGATTTTCATCTGACCCCTGGACAAAGTCATATGTTGACCCATTTCATCACTGAAGAGAAATGGAAGTTTGAAAAGGCAAGAGAGATCAGGAAAGCTCAATACAGAAAGGAGAAGCTCCTAAAGAAAAACGTTGTCAGAATGACACCTGAGGAACTTCTCCAGGCTCAGTCTGAAATTCAAGCCCTCAGCAAAGACTTTGATGCCTACTATGCTGATTGGCAAGGAGCTAAAGTAAGATTCGTCAATCGGACGAAGAAATTCACAAATGTTGTAGCCCCATAGCAACAAGAAAATCTTCAGGCTGCAGACTCTGCTCAGCCTGCTGAAGAACATGCCAGCACCGCTGATGACTTTCAGCCTGCTGAAGAAAATGCTTGTTCCAGGGCTGGTGAAGAAATTCCAGCCGCTGAAGAAATTGCCAGGGCATCCACTAGTGGTGCGCCTGAAGAAACTGAAGAGATCGGAGCAACTGCATCAGTTGTGCCTGAAGAAAATGAACCAGATTCCTCAGCTCCTCCCGCGCCCACACCAACTCCAATTCTTCCATCTGCTTCTGATGTGAAGAAGACCAAGGCTGCGGAGCGAGCTGCAGTGAAGAAAAGGAAGGCATCAGCTACGTCAAACTCTTCGGCTGCGAAGAAAATGAAGCCAATGACCAGCTCACTCGAAAATCCAATTGATGCTGTTCCAATTTCCTCCATGCCATCAAAGGACCTTGTTACTTTTGGAGAAGACTATGAGATCCCAAGCGGATCTGATGAAGAAAATCATTCTGCTGCTTCGTCAGAGCAGATTGATGAAGAAATTGAAGTGGAAGCAATCCCTTCAACCCCAATCATTTCCTCGCCTATGCCTCAGTTCACAGCTGAAGAGGCCGGTGTTGAGGAACTTGAAGAAGATGTGGATATTGGAAGCACAACGCCAGTGATGAACAATGACTTTTGGGAAAGTCAGCATCCAAATTCTCCACTCTTCACCCCAATCCAACAGATACCTCAGTCCCATGCTCCAACTGTTCAAATGGGCTCTAAAGAAACTCATCCCACTTCATCTGTCCATGAAGAAATTCCAGCCACTAGTGCTGATGAACCTGCTGCTGCTGATCCTCAGACTGCACCTGTTGAGGAACAAGAAATTCCTCAGCCTGAAGAACCTGAGCTCGCGATTCCTGAGGTGGTGATGCAACTCACTGACACCCCTCTGCCAAAGCCAAAGAATCCGTTCTCAAGCAAACAGAAGTTCAAGGCTGAAGATTTCTTTGCCGAGCACGTATTCTTCACTGATTATAATCCATATGATTCTGCTTGCATAAGGAAGAGGCGTTTCTGGACTGCCAGCCAAGCCAATTTCTATTCCTCAGTGCTCTTCAACAAAGACAAAGTCTTCGATCATGCACATATTCGTCATGTGGACATGGAGTCTCTGCCCGGCTTCGAGCCAGTCCTCAGTGTTCTTCACGATGCAGGACTTCTGAATTTCTGCACTGATATCTGTGACTGGAATGAAGAACTCATTCTTCAATTCTATGCAACTCTGCACATCACCGGAGACGCTGAAGACGTGAACTCATGGGTATTAGACTGGATGTCTGAAAACACTCACTACAAGGCACCAGTAACTGAATTGCTTCGTGCTCTACAACTCAGTCCTCCACTTGATGGTGCTCGTTGTATCTACAACGAACCAGAACTTTCAAATCACTATATGCAAGTGCTAATGAAGCCTTTGAAGCCAAGGCAGGCCCCACGAACCAAATTCCTCGTCAAGGAATTACTCTATGTGCCTCGGACTGTCTATCGAATTCTGACGAAGACAATGAGTCCTATCAAAGGCCACGACTCAAATGATGAAGAAGTCATTGGCATCATGAAGAATATGCTTTTCAACATCATTCATGGCGTTCCCGTCAACTTCCATGATTTCTTCATGAGGACTCTGGCCAATATTGCTATGTCACCATTCGAGCTGAAGCCCTATGCTCCTTGGATTATGAGATTCATCAGGGCAAGATCTTCACTGAATTACAAAGCTGACACTCTGAACCACGGTAGCTACTTGCCTCCCATTGAAGTCCTCAAACGGACAGTTTCATCAGCTGATGATAAAGGCAAGGCCGCTGCTGTGATCGATGAAGGCATTCGTCCATTGGATGGTCAATTTTGCAAGGCTGCATCTTACTCTACCAATGACGATTCTGCCACACATGACTCTGCCGCAAATACCTCAGCCAAGCAAAATCCTCAAGCCACAGCACCCAGGGTGATGACTGACCGTGAGTTACTCCTCAGTCTTCATCAGAAGGTCGATCGCAATCACAAATGGGTAAAGCGTTAGTTTGGTGCACTTCTTCACAATATGACCTCAACACACAATGCAGTGAAGAAGAACCAATACTACCTTCATGAAACCTTCAACCGCACCTGGGCTGTCCTCACTCATGTCTATAGCGCCGAAGAACTGAAGACTATGGGTCTCAAGGAAGAATTTGATTGGTCTGCACCTCCTCCGAAGAAATTCAAGAGGGTCAAAATTCCTCCACTAGTGGCTAGCTCTTATTCTTCATCGCGTGACACTGATCAGTATGAAGATTTGGACGACACTGCGGCAGGCCCTGCTACAACAAACAACCCCGACAACGCTGGCGCTCCTCCATCGACTTGAAATTCTTCAGGGGCGTTAGTCCTCAGTTTCAATCCTGTTGGTCATTTGATGACAAAGGGGGAGAAATCTGAGTTAGTCTTCAAGCGGGTCTATATTAAGGGCATTTTTTTAAGTTACAACTCTCGTTCTTCTGAAACTTTTATTTGGATCGAGTTGTAATCTTAAACCCGATGGTGCGCTGATACTTTTGTTGCATTATGCTTTGCATGCTTATTCCTCGTTAATGACATTGCACGCATGCTGAATCTCATCAGGCACCATATTTCATCATGCATTTCAAATTCTTCATATTATATATCAAATGCGTGTATGAATTACAAGATATAGGGGGAGATCTCCATGATTCAACTCTTAAAATGTGCATTGCCTCAAAAGCAAATTCCTCACTATGCACATCTTCAGGGGGAGTTCTTCTATATCTTGTAATCAAATTCCTCAATATCAGTGTATACACTTCATATGTTTATCCCCGTTGAAAACTTAACCTATGTTGTCATCAATCACCAAAAAGGGGGAGATTGTAAGTGCATCTAGTGCCCCTTGGTGATTTTGGTGTATTGAAGACTTATAGGTTAAGGGACTACTGCGTTTGTGAGTGTACATAGGTCTATAAGTCTATGAGGAGTTTGATATTTACAGAGAAAGTCGACCCCTAAAAATGAAGTTCTTCAACTGAAGACTTTGATATTCTAAAGACTTTCTGAAGACTTTGAAAGTGAAGAAATTGGTGTGACCTTGAAGACTTGGTATTCATTTATGGAACATGAAGCGTGAAGACTTTTGTTTTCGTAGTTTCATTTTCTCTTTCTTGAGTCATAGGAAACACCGTACTGTTAAAGGGGGTCGAGGAAATACTAAGGAAAAATTTCCATGTGATGCTCAACTCAAAATCCTACACCTACCAATCCCTTCGAGTGAAGCCTTTGGAAATCTCAGTCACTTTCTTCAGTCACTTTCTTCAGTGACAGAGATGAAGTTCTTCTGGTCGCTGATGAATTTGTTCTGACTGAGGAGTTAGGAATTCGTCAGTGCGAATTACCTACACAGTGAGGAACATGATAGCCCTGAGGAATTTGAGAGTCAAATTTCCGACCGTTGTTGTGCTGCGCGCCAGCTGTCCCAAAATATCTTATCCACCTAACGGTCATATCATTGAGGGGCATTTATGTCTTATCATGTCGGGCTGCTCCCTAGGCTATAAATAGCCGCCCCCTACAACCACTAGCTGGTTGGCTGCTCTGAGAGAACTTGACACTTGTCATTTGAGAGCAACCCATCCTCCGAGGACTTTGAGCGAAAATCATCGAGTGAGGAAAACCCAAAACCAAACCCCTACAAACGCAAAGTGATTGAGCATCACTGAAGAAATTGATCCTGCGTGGATCCGATGCTTGTTACCTTTGAAGACTGTGCTTCTTCCAGACGGTTAGGCGTCAAGGTCTAGAGCATCCAAGAGGAATTGTGGATCGCCGAGTGACCAAGTCTGTGAAGGTTTGGAAGTCGCCTGAAGACTTACCATGAGTGATTGGACGAGGTCTGTGTGACCTTAGTTCAAGGAGAATACGGTGAGGACTGGGTGTCCTGAGCTGCGTGCTCAGCGACTGGATGTCCGGGACTGTGTGTCCTCGAGTTTAAATACTCAGCCGCTCCAACCAGACGTACAACTGAGACAATAGTTGGAACTGGTCTACCAAATCATTGTCTTCACCAACCTAACTGGTTCTATTTCCTCAACCCTTTCATTTCCTCATTACTGTGTTGAGTGTTTGTTCATATCTGTGTTTGAAGACTTTGACTGAAGACTTTCTCAATTTCCTCAGTTCAATTTCTTCAGTCTGTTTGTCTTCATCTTGTGTTATCCTGTGATTACGCTTTCTGTACTCTGTGCTAGTCTTCATTTCATCACGATGACCATGCTTGTATTCTGCTATGCTTACTTCTGAGTACTTATTCCGCTGCTAATAGTTCTTCGCTAAGGAATTTCCTCACCGGCAAATTATTCAGTGAAGAATTCATAAAAATCGCCTATTTACCCCCCCTCTAGTCGACATAACGCACTTTCAGTTTTGGAGCATATCACTAAGCACATGAAGCAAGAGGCTCATTAAGCAACACCTCATACCTTCTTGATAGTATTGGCTTTTCCTATAGACTCAATGTGATCTTGGATCACTAAAATGTAAAATGAAGAGTCTTGAGCTTTTGAGCTTGAGCCAATCCTTTGTCCTTAGTATTTTGAGGGATCCACTTTTATCATCCATGCCATGCCATTCATTGAGCTTTCCTGAAATAATAGTCTTGGAATAGCATTAGCTCAATGAGCTATATGTTGTTAGGAATTACCAAAACCACCTAGGGATAATTGCACTTTCACGTCTTCAGGGCATCGGCCGGGTGCAGCTTGATCTGGTGATAGCCGGAGTAGGCGTCCAGGAAGGACAGCAGCTTGCACCCGGCGGTCGAGTCGATGACTTGGTCGATCCGCGGGAGGGCGAACGGATCCTTGGGATAGGCCTTGTTGAGGCTGGTGTAGTCGATACACATGCGCTAGGTCTTGTTCTTCTTTAGGACGAGGACTGGGTTGGCCAGCCACTCGGGGTGAAATTGAAATACTTCCATTATGAAGCCGGCCACCAAGAGCTTGGCGACCTCTTCACCAATGGTTCTTCTCTTCTCTTCGGAAAATCGACGGAGGGGTTGACGGACAGGCTTGGCGTCCTTGAGAACGTGGAGTTTGTGCTCGGCGTACTTCCTTGGGATACCCGGCATGTCTTTGGGGTTCCATGTGAAGATATCCCGATTCTCACGGAGGAAGTCGACGAGCTCGCCTTCCTATTTGCTATCGAGGTGGGCGCCTACGACAACGTACTTGCTATAGCTGGGGTCTTCCGGGTTCAACTTCACTCTCTTGGTTTCCTTGGAGGGCTTGAAGGCGCCTCATATGTCGGGTCCAGGGTTGGGATCGACGTGTCGGAAGCCTCGCCGGCCATGGCGACGATCCGGTCGAGCTGGCGCCGCTCCTCGGCAATGACCAGCGACTCGGCCAGCTTGGCGCCGTCTCGGGCGCACTCCAGAGACTTGCGGTAGTCGCCAATGATGGTAATGAGGCCCTTGGGACCCGACATCTTCATCTTCAGGTACGCTTAGTGGGGGACCACCATGAACTTGGCGAGCGTGGGCCGACCCAGCAGCGCATGATACACGCTGGACAGGTCCACCACCTCGAACCAGATTGGTTCGTGTCGGAAGTGGCTGCTGTCGCCGAACAGGACGTCAAGCTGGACCCGACCAATGGGTGAACAGGAGAGGCCGGGTACGATGCCGTGGAAGACGGTCCGGGTTGACTCCAGGTCCTCGGCCTTGAGGCTGAGCTTGGTCATCGTGTCGCGGTAGAGGATGTTGATGCTACTGCCGCCGTCGATGAGGACTCGGGAGAACTTGCAGGTGCGCTGCGCAACGATGGTAGGGTTAAGGACGAGGGCGTAACCACCCGGACTCGGCATGACTGCCGGGTGATACTCCCGGGTCCAGGTGCTCGGGCGATCCGACCAATGCATGAAATCCGTCTTGGCCGGGACGACGGTGTTCACCTCCTACCGAGGAGGTGCTCACTGCGCTTGTCGTTGCCGAGGTTGGTGAAGACGACGTAGGCCACGTTCTGGTCCGGGTAGGCGTCGTTCCGCATCACACCGCCGGCGGGAGGCGGCGGTGGAGGCGGAGGCGGCTGCCCCGCGCCCGGAGCCGGAGCAGGACCCGGAGGAGGCGGAACATCGCCCCTCATGATGCGCTTGGTGATGGCGCACTATCGAAGCGTGTGCGTGGAGGGTCTTGCGCCGCTGTGGTGCTTGCATGGGGCGTCGAGCATCTCTTCAAAGCTCACGGCGGACTGCCATGCCATCTTGCCGGTCTGCCGGCGCTTCGCTGCCGGGTCCGCCGCGGGCTCGACGGCCGCGACGAGCCGGCTGTCGTGACATTGCGCCGATTGCTCGGTCTTGCACTTGTTGTTCTGGTGGTGCTGCTGCCGGCTGCTCTCGCCGGCCGGCTTCTGTGGAGGGACCGGCTTCGCCTTGCCGGCTCATCCAGCGCCACCTGGATCTTCATGGCGGAGTCGGTGTTGGCGTACTTGTCCGCCCTCACCATGAGCTCGGCCATGGTGGCCGGCTCGGAGCGTAGAAGCTTGTGCTTGAGGAGGGTACCGTCTCGGCACCCGCTGACGAAGTATTGGATCGCCTGGACTTCATGGACGCCCTCGCAGCTGTTTCGGAGCTCGGTCCAGCGTGCGAGGTACTCACGGCCATTATCCATCGGCCCCTGCATGCACATGGCGAGCTGGCTGGGGCGACCGGGCCGCTTGTACGTCCCTGTGAAGTTGTGGACAAACGCTTCCTCGAAATCGACCCATGCGTTGATGCTGCCCATCGGCAGGCAGTTCAACCATGTGTGAGCCGATCCTTGGAGCATGAGCGGTGCGTAGCGCACGGCGAGAGACAATTGGCACCGGTGATGCCAATGGCCGTGGTGTAGTCAGTGAGCCAGTCTTCTGGCTTCACGGTCCCGTTGTACTTGGGGGTGTCGCGGGGAAGCACGAACCCCTTGGGGAAGGGATCCTCCCGGATGCGTGGGCCGAAACATGCTGGCCCGATAGCACTGCTCTCCTCCACCTCCAGGGAGCGAGCGAGCTGATCGATGCGGTGGCGCGCGTTGGCGTTATTGATGGCGTGCGGGCCGAGTCGACTGGCGGCCAGGCCCCGAGGGGCTGGGTCGACTAGAGCCGGACGCCGGGCAGGCTGGCCGGGTCCACTCTGGGTCTCCGGGGTGGGCTCATTGCCCAGAGCGTCAGCAGCGGCGCCGGCCGGGTTGCGCCGGGTCCGGGCTTGGCCGGAGTGCGCCTCCCCGGGCGGCGAGGAGGCCGTGTGCAGGAATTTGCCGGGTCCACCAAGGCGGGCGGAGCCGGACCCTGCCAGCTTGGCGAGCTGGTTGAGGCGATGCTGCTGGGTGTTGGCGGCGTGGAGGAGCTCGCGCATCCGCCCGATGCGCTCCTTGAGCTCCTCGCCCGCGAGTTGGTCGAGGCCGACCGCGACTGCCTCCGCAGCGCGCATGTTCTTGACTGGGGTCTCGTAGATGGTCCGGACGGCGCCGAAGGTCCGGCCGATCGCTCCTCCCCGGGTGCGAGTATCGGCGGCCCGGCTTGGCTCGGCCGCGGCGGGCGTGAATCCGTAGGCGGCGGTGTGCTCCATCTGAGCAGCTTCCAGGCAACGCCTGGTGGCCGGCAGCGTCTCGGACAGGTCCAGCATTTGCTGGCGCCTGTCCTCGAGCTGGGTTCGGGCTTCAGCGACGTTGGTGGCATCGACGTTGGAGCTGATGGGGATACGGAGGCTCTGCATCACGGCGCGCAGCGGGTCGGGCGGCTCCGTCCGTGCTGTGGCGGCCGTGGCTTCGGCGACTCTTCTTGCCTTGCTCGACGAGGAAGAGGCGCCATCGCCGGTGACGAAGGCCTCCACATGGGCGTCCATCACCCCGGCAGTGAATCCGCCGCTGAGAGGGAGCAAGGAGTCAGAGTAGCTGAGCACCTTTCTAGGGTACTCATCGGACGCGAGCGCGTCGGAGATGCGCAGTGCAGTGAAGGAGGCGGCGAGCGCGCCGGTGACATCGTCCGCCAGAGCGACAGACTCGTCGGAGTAGGAGAAGGGCCCCGTCCGAAGCATGCTTCCGGCCAGCTCCTCGAGCTGCCCCACGGTGGGCGCCAACTGTCGTGGTGGGCGCACGACAGATGCCAAGGGATGGATAAAGAGAGGAGGAGGCTCGAGGGTGCTGGTGGGCTTCGGAGGCGAGGTTGATATGCGCTGGCGCGGGATGCCGGACATACCCAGGTTCGGGGCTCTCTGGAGAGATAACACCCCTAGTCCTGCCGAGTTTAGTTGGATGGTCGATAGTACAATGTCGCTCCTGGAGCTGTATGGAGGAGGAAGGAGGCTAGCCGAGGCTCGGGCTGCTCCTTCTCTCTGGTGTTGCTAGGTAGTGGCTAGTCCTATCTTGCTTGCTTTTGCATGCCGGGGATCTTACATGTCATATCCCTCATCTCCCTGTGGGCGTGGACTCCTGGGGGGTTTCATAGATCAACCCACCCAGGGTTACAATGGTAATATGCTGAGTCGGTGGTTCCATATTGTCGGTGTTCGGAGTTCCGGGCTAGGTCCCGCTTGGGGGCTTGTGGTTCGCCGGGTTCCCCTAGGTCCAGGCCCCGCGTGCCTAGGGGGACTATGCCCCGTCTTGAAGATCGTCATGGCGTGGCCGAGTCGAGCCGCGCACAGTGTTCTCCGTCAGGCCGCCGCTTGCTGTCGTCAGTGGTGAGGGCGGGAACACTGTTGTTGTGTCGGCCCTGGTCAGCGGGTAGGTAAGGGGCACTGTTGCCATGCTCTGGCTGACCACGGGCATGGGCGGGGGCACTGTAGTCTTGGTCATCGGTGATCGAGGTCTCGTCCCATCGTACGGCCTGGATGGGATGGGAGCTGACCCATGGCTGGGTTGCCGTGGACACCACGGGTGGGTTGGCATGCTGGGGAAGCCAAGGTTGCGCCGGGCTGAGTTACCTTGCGCCAGCCGCTGCGGCCGGGTCAACGTACCTTGCCGAGTCGAGGGTCTTGGCTGGGTCGGGCGCCTTGCCGGGTCGAGCGACCCGGCCTGGCGCATGCCGGTTTGCGGGGTGATGTGGGCCCTGCTGTTTTTGAAATAGATCCGGGTTCCGTTGCCTGCCTGGGGTTCATCCCCCCGACAAACGCGTAATTAGCAGCATCACTCCAGACAAAGTGATCTGTTTTCTTCATCATCTGGTATAGTGGTATAGCCTTCTCACCCAACCGGCTTATGAACCAGCTTAAGGCAGCAATACGACCCGCCAGACATTGAACATCATTGATACATGCTAGCTTTGCCAAGGAGGTAATGGCCTTGATCTTCTCTAGGTTAGCTTCAATGCCTCTGTTAGAAACCAGAAAACCCAAGAGTTTGCCTGCTGGCACACCAAAAACGCACTTGGTTGGGTTAAGCATCATCTTGTAGACCTGGAGAATGTTCAAGGTCTCCTTCAAATCATCTATCAAAGTTTCCTTCTTTCTGGATTTCACCACAATATCATCCACATAAGCATGAACATTGCGCCCAATCTGATTGTGAAGGCAATTTTGCACACATTGCTGGTAAGTCGCCTGGGCACTCTTGAGACCAAAAGGCATAGACACATAGCAGAAGGCTCCAAAGGGAGTGATAAAAGATGTCTTCTCTTGGTCCTTAACTGCCATCTTGATCTAATGATAACCAGAATAAGCATCCAAAAACTCAAACGCTCACAACCCGTCGTAGCATCAATGATTTGATCAATACGAGGGAGAGCAAACGGATCAGCCGGACAGGCCTTGTTTAAGTTCATGTAGTCCACACACATACACCAAGTGCCATTCTTCTTAAGTACCAGCACTGGATTAGCCAACCACTTAGGATGAAAGACTTCAATAATGAACCCAGCCACCAAGAGCTGGGCCACTTCTATACCAATGTCCTTACGCCTCCTCATTGAAGCAGCGAAGGAATTGCTTGACCGAATTAAACTTTGGATCAAATTAAGAGTGTGCTCAGCGAGTTCTCTCGGTACACCTGGCATGTCAGAAGGTTTCCATGCAAAGATGTCCCGGTTCTCACGGATGAACTCGATGATCGCGCTTTCCTATTTTGGATCCAGGTTAGCACTGATACTGAACTGCTTGGATGAATTGCGTGGAACAAAGTCAACTAGCTTAGTGTCATCGGCCGACTTAAACTTCAATACTGGATCATGCTCTGTAGTTTAATTTTTCAAAGATGTCATATCCGCCGGATCAACATTGTCTTTGTAGAACTTCAATTCCTCTGTTGCACAGACAGACTCAGCATAAGCAGCGTCACCTTCTTCACACTCCAAAGCTATTTTCCGGCTTCCATGCATTGTGATGGTCCCCTTGTAACCTGGCATCTTGAGCTGCAGATAAACATAAAAAGGCCGTGCCATGAACTTGGCATAAGCCGGCCTTCCAAACAGAGCGTGATACGGGCTTTTAATCTTGACCACTTCAAAGGTTAGTCTCTAGGCCCTGGAATCATGTTCATCCCCAAAGGCTACTTCTAGATCAATCTTGCCTACAGGATACGCCGTCTTACCAGGCACCACTCCATGGAAAACAATATTGGACGGCTTAAGACTTCTGTCAGTCAACCACATGCGACGGAAAGTATCATACTAAAGGATATTAATGCTGCTACCCCTATCCATGAGTACCTTAGTGAATTTGTATCCACCAACTTGAGGTGCCACCACCAAAGCCAAGTGACCCAGATTATAAACCCGGGGCAGGTGATCCTCTCGACTCCACATAATGGGCTGCTCAGACCATTGCAAGTAACAGGGAATTGTCAGCTCAACGGTGCTCACAGCCCTTTTATGGAGCTTCTGATCCCGCTTGCATAAACTTGTCGTAACGTGGTACTGTCCACTATTCAACTGCTTTGGATTACTTTGATAACCAGACTGCTGCTACTGCTAAGCCCCCTGGTCGGACTGTTGATGATAACCACCCTGACTAACTTGACTGTTTGGGTAACCCTGGAAACCGGAACTAGAACCGCCACCATCGTAACCCGGGCCATGAGAACCGCCACCACCAGAACCTGAGCCGCCGCCCAGCCCATGATTGTTCTGGATTAAATCAGAATTTTTGAACTCCTTCATAATATGGCAATCCTTCTAAAGGTGACCGGACGGTCTTTCCCGCGTACCATGCTTTGGGCAGGGCTGATTCAACATCTGCTCAAGATTGAAACCTGACCCGCCTGCCCGAGGAGGTGGCTTCCCCTTACGATGATGAACATTATTTTGCATATTGGTATTGGCCACAAAATCTGAATTACTATCGGCCTTGAGCTTACCATTGCCCACCTTACTCGTCGAGTTATGCTACTGACCCTTCGTGTTGCCACTCTTCTTTCCCTTTCCCGGCTTTTCATCATCAAACTCGGGGTCCTTGGTACTATCAGAGTTGGCATATTTAATTAGATCCGCCATCAACTCCCCCATATCATTGTAGTGGCGCTTGAGCCGCCCTAGCTTCTGTTTAAGAGGCAAAAAATGACAATTCTTCTCTAACATTAGGACCACTGAGCCGGCATTGATATTATCCGAAGAGTGCAGGATAGCTTTGACCCGGCGCACCCAATGGGTCGTTCACTCGCCCTATTCTTGGGCGCAAGCATCCAAATCCACAATCGACATGGGTTATTTGCACGTATCTTCAAAATTCTGGATAAACCGGGCTTTGAGCTCGGCCCACGACCCGATAGAATTGGCAGGCATCCCTTTTAACCAAGTACGGGTCGTCCCATCCAGCATCATGGTGAAGTACTTGGCACATGCATCATCGCTAACCTCCAACAGTTCCAAGGCCATCTCATAACTCTCAATCCACGCCTCAGGGGGTAAGTCAGCTGTGTAGTTAGGCACCTTACAAGGTCCTTTGAAATCCCTGGGCAGACACTCATTACGCAGAGCCGACACAAAACATGGTACACTTGTGGTTCTAGATGTCACACCTGCCTCCACTGAAGTCGTCGTATAAGCCGAAAGATGTTGATGAGCCGCCTGCTGAGCCGCCAGCTCAGCTTCTCGATGTTCCCTGTCTTAGTCCACCAAATGCTGAGCACCATCACGCGCCAGGTCATGCCCACGTGGCTGGTTACAGCGCCTGTCACTGCTTGAAACGGCCGGTGAGTCCATGTGTCTGCTATAACTCTGGCTTGGGTGAGGGGTCGAGTGAATCCTCTCTCAACTATAAGAATATGCCTCTTGCTGCACCAATGATGTTTGAAGAAGCTCTCTAGCCCTCCGTGTTTCAAGCGCAGCTAGAGAATGGCCTTCAACTGGGAGAGCCGCCAATCATGTCGCTGTAGCGATCATATTATCCAAAGGGTTGGAATAATGACCCAGTGGAGGCGACACATATTGTGGTGGGGTATTATTCGGACGAGGAAGATTCGTCGAGCGTGGTTGAGCAGGTGCTCCAGTCCCAGGCGCAGCTACCACCCGATTTACCCCTGGTGAGTCATTGGTCCCTGCACCAGGTGTGTTGAAGAGGTTCCTTGCCTCGTAAACCGGCGGCAGGCGACTCCGGTGCCTTCTTCTCATGATTTTGTTTGAAGCATTCTGATCCAACGAGAGCAGCAAGGAATTAGCCTGGATCCATTGTGCCTGAGCATCCAAAACAGCTTGCTTTGCAGTCATCCTAGCGTTCTCCGCCGCCAGATCTTCCTTGGCTTGCGCTATCTCGTCACGCAATTTTGCAACTTCTGCATTATGCTGAACTTTATTTGTCGGGTTAACCTTCACTGTTAACAAGGTTGTTAGATTATCCAGCAAAACAGTCAAAACCTGAGCCGGCGGACGCCCCAGGCCTCCTGCCCTAGCTGCCATCGCCGTTGCTGACCCGGAGACCATTGCTGCCGCAGTCGAAGAATTCTACGCGGGCTCTATACCGGCCATGAAAATCGCAACCCTGTTGGGCGGCTCATAGGGGTCCGGAATACTGTCGCCATGGGAGTAGCCCCCAAGCCTGCCGTCTTGTAGTTGATACAATGAAGTAGTCTCGCCCATGGATGAATCACCATCAGAATAGATGGTCGTCTTACCGCCAGACACAGATCTATCTTCAACTTCCGCCCCATGGATGAATCCAATGAAGGCACGCTTCATGGCAGGCTAAACTCGGGCGGGTCGTGCAAGCTGAGCCGTCTTGATGATGTCGGTGCAGATGTCCGGCTCAGGGCCTGGTTCGCCGATCTTGCCGATGAAGACGTGGATTCCACTGAAGGGGGCCCGGTACCCGTACTCAATTGAGCCGGCCTTGGGGCCCCAGCCTGCATCGTTGATGTAGAGCTTGCCGCGATGACTCTTGGTCATCTGACCCACATCATATCCCTTGATCCCTTCGAGGTTGCCCTTCAAGAACTCAAAACCACCGTGCGCTGGCACCATGGTGGGCGCCAACTGTCGTGGACACGGCAGATGTCCTAGTGTAAGGACTTAGTCGTGGAGCCATTGCAACTAGTTTAGCTTAAAGGGGTTAAACGGGACAAACGTCACAGGGAGTTTATACTGGTTCGGCCCCTTGCGATGAAGGTAAAGGCCTAATCTAGTTTGAGGTGGTATTGCTTATGTCTCGCTTACCAGGGAGCGATTTCGCTTGACCTAGATTTCTATCTCTTGTTTCTTGCCCTAAACCACCGGCGGGTCGTCCCTTTATATACACATGTTGACGCCCAGCGGCTCACGGAGTCCCGGACGGCTCATAAACAACGTGTCCGGCTCAGTGACTAATTACCCTTGCCTTACAGTACAAGTCATACATATATGGCGGTTTACCCTTATGGGCCTTTGAAAGCACAAGTGCTCCCTGGGTGGTTTTGGTAATTAATGTCAACATATCTCTTGTTGGACTAACACCTTTACCTAGTATGTTTCGGATAAGTTCAAGAATGAAGTGGCATGGACTAGAGGATGTGGAACCCCTTCAAGATGCTAAGGACAAAGGATTGGCTCAAGCTCCAAGAACAAGACTCTACATTTTCTATTTTAGTGATCCAAGATCACATTGAGTCTATAGGAAAAGCCAATACTATCAAGGAGGGATGAGGTGTTGCTTAATGAGGCTCTTGCTCAAAATGCTTAGTGATATGCTCCAAAGCCCTCAACTACTTTCTCACATCCACATATGACCTAAACCAAAAGTCAAACTCGGTCCCACCGATTCTTTCTATCCAGCGCCACTGAGTTCAGATGTCATAGCCACTGCCACAAACCCTAGGCAAATCGGTCTCACCGATAGGGATCTCGGTTCCACTGAGATGGGATTGTAATCTCTCTGTGTATGTCCATTACCAAAATCGGTCTCACCGAGTTTGAGTAATTGGTCCTACCGAGATTACAATGCAAACTCTATGTTCCTCTTCGTAACATTTCGGTCCAACCGAGATGAGCGAATCGGTCCCACCGAGTTTGCCTAACCAACTCTCTGGTTAGCTTATTACCAAAATCGGTCTCACCGAGTTTGTGTAACCGGTCTCACCGAGATTACGTTATGCCCTAACCCTAACCATATAGGTCCTACCGAGTTGCATGTCGGTCCCACCGAAAATCCTAACGGTCACTAGATTTACTGAATCGGTCCGATCGAGTTTCACAATTCGGTCCCACCGAGATTGGTAAGTTGTGTGTAACGGTTAGATTTTGTGTGGAGGCTATATATACCCCTCCACCCCCTCTTCACTCGTGGAGAGAGCCATCAGAACGAACCTACACTTCCAACTTACATTTTCTGAGAGAGAACCACCTACACTTGTGTTGAGGTCAAAATATTCCAATCCTACCATAAGAACCTTGATCTCTAGCCTTCCCCAAGTTGCTTTCCACTCAAATCTTGTTTCCACCAAATCCAAATCCTGTGAGAGAGAGTTGAGTGTTGGGGAGACTATCATTTGAAGCACAAGAGCAAGGAGTTCATCATCAACACACCATTTGTTACTTCTTGGAGAGTGGTGTCTCCTAGATTGGCTAGGTGTCACTTGGGAGCCTCCGACAAGATTGTGGAGTTGAACCAAGGAGTTTGTAAGGGCAAGGAGATCGCCTACTTCATGAAGATCTACCCTAGTGAGGCAAGTCCTTCGTGGGCGATGACCATGGTGGGATAGACAAGGTTGCTTCTTCGTGGACCCTTCGTGGGTGGAGCCCTCCGTGGACTCGCATAGCCGTTACCCTTCGTGGGTTGAAGTCTCCATCAATGTGGATGTATGATAGCACCACTATCGGAACCATGTCTCAAAAATCTCTGTGTCTTGAAATTGCGTTTGCACACACCAATCCCATCCCTTTACATTCTTGCAAGCTGCATGCTTTACTTTCCGTTGCTCATATACTCTTTACATGCTTGCTTGATATGTATTGTGATTGTTAAACTTGTGCTAAAACTCCACTTCAACTCAAAGAAATAAAAAACTGCAACTTTTCTTGCTTAGTGTCTAATCACCCCCACCCCCTCTAGACACCTCTTCTCGATCCTTTTAGCCTTAAGCCACCTTTGGGATTTGGGCTCTTTAATAAGTCATCCTCATGAACCACCATCTTCGACACCTTCACGGGCTTTGTGATGATAAATTGCCATTGGTACAAACCGGCCCCTCTTGGGCGGGTCATACCCAATAGCTATATCCCCAATAGAAAGAATAACTTTAAGGTGGTTTCGTACCCTACAAACAATTTCTTCTTATGTTCTCCGATAGATAAGAACTTTGGAGTGATTCTTCATCGCATGTTGAGGGATGGTTATATGATCCAATTATATTAACATTGTTGAGAGATTGCACTAGCGAAAGTACGGACCCCATGCCTCATTTTCAAGCATTGCAATACCGTTTGTGCTCCATTTTATCAATTGCTACCTTGTTGTTTTTTATTGTTCTTATCAAAAAAATCAATATCTACTACCATTACTACGCTTTTATTAACAAAAAAATCACACACGCAAGATCTATCCATGGAGATGCATAGCTACAAGAGGAGAGAGTATGTCTATGTACCCTCATAGACCGTTAAGCGGAAGTGTTTATCAACACGGTTGATGTAGTCATACACCTTCATGATCTGTCCCGATCAAGTGACGAACGTACAACACCTCCGCGTTCATTACACGTTCAGCTCGATGACGGCCTTGCCTTCTTGATCCATCAGGAGAGGCAAAGTAGTAAATGAGTTCCGGCAGCATGACAGCGTGGTGACGTAGGTGGTGACACTATCCGCAGGGCTTCGCCAAGAACAACGGACGTGGACGCAGGAGGAATGAGAACTATAGGGAGATGGGGTGTTGCACACAGCTTGGGGATCATAGTGTGTGTTGCCCCTCTCCCTCCTCACATATATATAGGTGGAGGGGGAAGAGGAGGTAGCCTAGCCGCCCACTCCCCTTCCATATATGAACATGGGGGGAAGGAAAGGGGGCTGGCTGCCTTCGGGCGCCTCCCCCTTCCTTCCCTCCCCTCTTAGTGGTGGACAGGGGTGGAGGGGCGCGCCAGCCCCTTTGTGGGCTGGTCTGATTCCCCCATTTGGCACATAAGGCCCACCACTTACCGGTGGCCTCCCGGAACCCCTTCCGACACGCCCAAAAATACCCGATACTTTTCGAAACCTTTCCGGTGACCGAATAGCATCGTCCCATATATCAATCTTTACCTCCGGACCATTCCGGAGCTCCTCGTCATGTCCGTGATCTCATCCGGGACTCCGAACAACATTCAGTCACCAAGTCATATAACTCGTATAATACTATATTTTGTCAATGAACGTTAAGCGTGCGGAGTCTACGGGTTCGGGAATGATGTAGACATGACTGAGACGCCTCTCCGGTCAATAACCAATAGCGGGACATGGATGCCCGTATTGGTTCCTACATATTCTATGAAGATCTTTATCAATCGAACCTTTATGACAACATACGTAATTCCCTTTGTCTGTCGGTATGTTACTTCCCCGAGATTCGATCGTCGGTATCTCCATACCTATTTCAATCTCATCACCGGCAAGTCTCTTTACTCATTCTATAATAATCATCTTGTAACTAACTCCTTAGTCACTTTGCTTGCAAGCTTCTTGTGATGTTGTATTGCCGAGAGGGCCCAGAGATACCTCTTTGATACACGGAGTGACAAATCACAATCTCAATCCATGCCAACTCAATGGACACCTTCGGAGATACCTGTAGAGCATCTTTATGATCACCCAGTTACGTTGTGATGTTTGATAGCACACAAGGTATTCCTCCAGTATCTGGGAGTTGCATGATCTCATGGTCGAAGGAATATGTATTTGACATTTAAGAAAGCAGTAGCAATAAACTGAATGATCATATGCTAAGCTGACGGATGGGTCTTGTCCATCACATCATTCTCCTAATGATGTGATCCCGTTATCAAGTGACAACACATGTCTATGGTTAGGAAACCTTAACCATCTATTGATCAACGAGCTAATCTCGTAGATGCTCACTAGGGACAAAGTATTTGTTTACGTATCCACGCATGTATTTAAGTTTCCGGTCAATACAATTCTAGCATGAATAATAAACCTTTATCGTGATTAAGGAAATATAATAATTAACACTTTATTATTGCTTCTAGGGCATATTTCCAACACTCCAGGCATACCAGCGACGGTCATAGCTCGCCTCGGGGGCTGGGTCCCAATGACACAGGGCGTGAAGGCGATGTAAAGGGAAATTAAAAGCCTCGAGAGGAAAATGAAAACACATTAAGAATCAAGTACTTAGAGCAAAAGGTGTCGTGCAAGTGTCTTCACGCCCCCGCGGGGCCGCATCTACTCTATCGCAAGAAGGAGAGCGAGGGGGCTCATGCGTCAGAGCCACTGTCGGCACCATCGACGGTGGTATTGTCGTCACTGGATCCTTCCCTAATAGGTGCGAACCACTCCAGCAGACTCGCCACATGGTCCTCCATCGCCCTCATGAGCTAGCCTTGAAGCTCCTCAGGAATGGGAGATAGCACCCGGTCTAAGTCGAAGTTGTCATCGACGTGCAGTAGATTGTTGAAGACGTGGGTCGACGCCTCGCGCAGAAGGTCGCGACACTCGGCATCGCAGATGTCATCGCACCAGGTGGAACTCGCCTCCATCCACTCCATGAGCCTTGTGAAGAAGGCCAGGTAGCTGGGGTCGTCAGTTTCGAGAGGGTTATCACCCCCTCGACCAAGAAAGCGTCCATGGCACTACGGGTGCGCTCGGTGAGCTCGCGGAACATCTTGGAGCATAGGAGTTGCTCCCTGCGCCTCCGGGCAGTCTCGTCGTGGACCCTCTGCGCCTCATCACTAACCTCACCCACTTGATCTTGGAGATCTTCCAGCTCCCGATTAGTCGTGGCGTGAATCCCCGCCATCCTTCACCTCTCGGTCTCCGATGTCGTGAGCTACCACTTGCGCTCTGCAATTTCAGCATCAAGCTCACCACGCCTCTTCGTGAAGCGGTTCTCCTGCTTCTACGGGTTCTTGGAATATGTGTCGGCAAGGGCCTTGGCCTTCTGCGCGACTTTGTTTTAGGCCTGTTGGTCGATCTCCGCTTTCTACTTCACGACCTTCTCTTCGAGCGCGGCGCTAGCTTTTGCGAGGCGTTCCTTATAGGAGGCCTTGTTGGCCGCCATAGTGCGGTTTAGGTTCTCCAACCGCTCTTGCTCCCTCTCCTCTCGATGGTAGTCTGCAGGAGCTCGCGCTCCCGGACTTCCATGTCCATTTAGAGGACCGCCGCCCTGCTCTCGGGCCAGGCGACCGCCCCTTGCGGGAAGTAAGCTGAGCCTCGCAAGCCGCGGCGCATTCTGTGAAGGCCTCCTTCACAGTTGTCGCCTCTTCAAGGCGTTGGGAGGCCTCTTCTACATCCCAGATCGCCCCGTCAAGGAGCTCCCGGGTCTTATGAGTGGCCTCCTCACTTTTCCTCCTTGCTGCATCGGCTTGGCGGCGGCCCAATTTGATGGCCACATCCACTTGTCACCAGCCTCCCGCGAGACGCGCCCGCTCTAGACGGAGGCTCTCTTCCTCGGCCATGAGGTCAGCCTCCAGGGAGCGGAGGGCCGACCGGGTGCAGCGGCGTAGAGCCCCGCTCTGTAGTAGGATGCTGTGGCTCACCTGAACCAAGGGCCAGGGTACTTCCGGTCCTTCCACCTCCGCCCTTGGTGGCTCCGAGGGCCCGGGGGCTATCGCGCCATCTGACCCATCTGGGTCTCCACCCGAGGGAGCTATGTTCCCCTCGAGGCGGCGAGGATCCGCCTCGACCTCTGCCTCAACTTTCGCGCCCGCCGACAGCTTGATGATGTGGGGAGGGCTAGGCGCGCTTGTCTTCGGCTTGTGGTGCCCGGGCAATCATGCCGTGCCTGTGGTGGCTGTCGCGTTGGCGTCTGCCTCCCCGTCGACGCGGACCTCTTCCGCATGCACCCCACCTCCAGCAAGACAAAGTACTTCCTCGGCCAGCTGGTCAGAGTTCACGGGTTCTTCCTCAGTGACTCCAGCGTGCTCCACAGGGCTCGGCGAGGGCACTGGTGTGTCGCCGCCGTGGCTCCCTCGGGCCCTGGCCGACCCTGTGGTGCCCTCGTCCCAGATTCTGTCCTTCTTCCTCTTTGGTGGGGAGCCCCTCCTGCGAGATTGGGGGTAAAGCCAAGCAAGACGGAGCGGCTGACGCGAAGATCGCGCGAGGCAAGGAGGCTTACTCGTCTCTAGGGACCCACCACCTATCCCTTAGCTTTCCTCCCGAGCGGTCGTTGCTGCTGTCGGTGTCAAAACTGGTGGATCTTGGGTAGGGGGTCCCGAAATGTGCGTCTAAGTTCAATGGTAATAGGAGACGGGTGACACGATGTTTACCCGGGTTCGGGCCCTCTCTATGGAGGTAATACCCTACTTCCTGCTTGATTGATCTTGATGAATATGAGTATTACAAGAGGTGATCTACCACGAGATCGTAATGGCTAAACCCTAGAAGTCTAGCCTATGAGATTATGATTGTCCTATGGACTAAACCCTCCGGTTTATATAGACATCGGAGGGGACTAGGGTTGTACAAAGTCGGTTATAGAGAAAGGAATCTACATATCCGAATCGCCAAGATTGCATTCCACACAAAGAAGAGTCCCATCCGGACACGGGAAGAAGCCTTCTGTCTTGTATCTTCATAGCCCAACAGTCCGACCCATGTATATAGTCCGGCCATCTGAGGACGCCTTAATCCAGGACTCCCTCAGTAGCCCCTGAACCAGGCTTCCATGACGATGAGTCTGGCGTGCAGATTGTCTTCGGCATTGCAAGGTGGGTTCCTTCTCCGAATACTTCAAAGTAGACTTCAAACACAAGAATCGTGTCTGGTTTTGCAAAAAAAGTTCCACACACAACCGTAGAGAGTATAATATTTCATGAGTCCAATCCGCTGACAACTTTTTATAGCGTGACATCTCGTCATCGCTCGGCCATTATTCAAACTGTTTTTTAGCCTACCACTCCGTATTTTGAGGCACGGTTTCACTGGCACATCTTGTCAAAGCAAAGATTGTGTCCCCTTATTGCGGGATTCTCATCAATACGAGCACGGTAACCCAACCGTGCCATACGCATGGCCCTTGGGGAATAGACGAGTTTTAAGGCGAGTGGGGAGGTGCACAATTTTCACTGCATTTATAAAGGGATAAGGGTTCACCCCTTTTTCACCCACGCTTTCTCCTTCCTCTGCCCATCCATTCTTGAGCTCCAGCGTGCAAGCTCTCGCCTTTTCCATCCAAAAAAGCGCTCCAACCATGTCCGGATCTGGAGCAAGAGGCAAGTGGATGGTCTCCTCCGTCAAGGAGAAGGACATCACGAAGCTCCGGCAGGCCGGGTACCTGGCCAAGGAAATCGCCCATCGGCTTCCGGCCAAGGGACAGATCGTCCCCACCCCGGAGCCCCAGGAGAGGGTGGTGTTCAACTCACACTTCGTCCGCGGGCTGGGATTCCCTCTCCACCCGTTTGTCCATGGACTCATTTTCTACTATGGGCTGGGCTTCCACGATCTGTCCCCCAACTCCATCCTCAACATCTTGGCATTTATTGTCATGTGCGAGGCCTTCCTCCGCATCCCACCTCACTTTGGACTATGGATGAAGACCTTCAATGTGAAGACAAAGGTGGTGAGCGGTCAGCAAGCAGAGTGCGGAGGCGCCATGGTGGGCAAGATGCCCAATGTCACCTGGACCGAAGGCTCCTTCGTGGAGACTGTCAAAGGGTGGCAGTCGGGGTGGTTCTACATCATAGAGCCGCGCGGCACCAACTGGGGCAGCGCCTCCCGCATTCCGGTCCGGAGTCTCGATGCGACTTACCTCCTGGCAAGAGAAAGGCCTGACCTGGTCTTCCCCACACGAGCTGACGGGGCTCCAGATGCGCGTCCAGAACGTGATAAACATGAGAATCAAGCTTGTCAACGTGATCCAGGTGATGCTTGTTCGCCAGATCCTTCCGTGCCAACGTCGGACTTGCCATCTATGGGAGTTCGATCCGGCCAAGCACCAAACCCTACTAGCTCTTAGGCACGATGCACGAAGATATTTGAAAGGTGCTCTTCAAGGCCAGCGAGGCGCCGCCGCCCATGACCGAGGATCGCGGGCATGACTTGACACGCCCTACTAGTCTGGTAAGTTCTTTCATGCTTTCAAGGTATACCCTTTACTTGCATACTCGAGGAAGGCATCTAAGCCTCCCCATTAATTTTTTCAGGCCTGGACAGAGATGGCGGGGTGGATTAACTGTCCGGCTCTGCTGCCCGAAGACCCAGAAGTTCTACTTCTGACAAAGATGCTGCTTCCGGCGCCTTATCAGGTGCCGGAGAAGAAGGACAAGAAGAAGGCCAAGGGGACCAGAGGTGGTCTTCATTGCAAGGGCAATTCAGACATGACGTTCGAAGAAGCCGAGGCTCACTCCTCCGCCGCCAAGGACGACGAGGAAGAGGAGGAGGAAGAAGAAAGCCATTCCCCCCTGCATGGGGGAGAAAGAAGAGGACGGCCTCCACGCATTTGGAAGCCGAGGCGTCCAAGAAGGGGAAAACCTCCCTTCCGGACAGCTCCGCAGCGGCCACCGACAGCAGGTGGGAGTGGGAGCCCAGGGACAAGCCCCTGGCCAAATCGTAAGTGTCCGGACACATTCATATATCTACCCTCTTTATTTCATTGTTTTAATGTGCTGAATTATGCATTTGCATTCCGCCTCGGTCCAACCTTGAGCTATCCTCCTCTTCGGAGGGTTCGCTGGATCCAGAGGCGATGGACAGTGGGTCCCTTCCGACGGCCTCCTCCCCTAAGGCCATGGACAACACCGAGGTGTTGTCTCGAGGGATCCCAGGCTAGGGAGAGGCTTAGGAGGCCATTATGGCGGCGCTGGAGGGTGAAACCTTGGTTGCCGAACACATGGGGGAGCAAACCCCCATGGACACCGACGATGGGGGCCATATCCAATTTGACCCTTAGTTGAATACAGTTCCGGAGACCCATGCGGTTCCGAAATCAGGCAGGCCGCCTCTTTCGAAAGGGGGAGGCGCGCCTACTCCACCAGTGACCTCTGTCCATCCAGAGGCACCGCACAGTTTACTGGCAGCACTGCAAGGTGCTTCCATTGTTGACGAACATCGTACCCTTATGGGTATGGTGATTGAGAGGATCCAGTCTGTGAAGAGCAGACTGACCGAAGCATGCACGAGCCTTCTAACAGGCTTTGAGGTAAGCAATGCAACTATAAAATGAATGTCACAGTATAGACAGTAGCCCCTAATACTCTGTCCGGTGTTCAGAAAGAAAAGCCGAACAGAGGATCAAATAATTTTTGCAGGAGTCTAACTTAGTATGTCTATGTGAATAAGCAGTCATCGCTGCTGGCTATGACCTCACATACTGCGGAAGTCTCCGAACTAAAGCAAAGTCTGGAGCGGACCGAGGAGGAGCTCAGCCGCGTTAAAAAGCAGTTGGAGGATAGCCGAGTTATGCAATAATCTTGTATACAGTCAAGAAGGATGAACTGATTTGAGCTAACCAAAGTTCCATTTTGTTTGTTAGGAGCGGCGACCGAGGTGGAGACCCTCAAGAAGGCGCTGGCCGAGGCCGAGGACAAAGCGGCCAAGGAAAAGGCCATCCGTGAGCAACACGAGGCCAGGGTCAGTGAGGTCGAGCAGGAGCTCCAGGACGTTGTCAAGAAGTGCGAGTCCTTGAGCGCGACCTTAAGGATCAAGGGTCCGAGCTCACCAAGGCCGGCCAAAGCGCACACGATGCCCGGGCTGAAGCCCAGGGCGCCCTCCTTGAAATCCAGGAGGCCAGAAAAATCACGGCGGGTAAGGCCTTTATTATGTAGAGCAAATATGTGAAGAAAGGGTTCCTATTACTGGCCCGGATTTGGAGTTCTCCAGGGGCATTTGCAGATCTGCCGCGCAGCGTTTCTGATCCTGTGGAATTTTTCCAAGCCGAAGAGAGGAGCTCTACGGAGGTGCTATTTTGGTCGCAATACCTTGCGCCAGAATATCCGGTGCAGTTGAGCGACCAGCTAAAACAGCTGGTCGAACTGCACAAAGCAGCCGAACTATCCATGAAGGATTTGATAATCCGGCTATGGCGTGCCGAAGCCACCCCCAGTAGCTACTTCGGGCTCGTGAAGCGGCAAGTTAACGCCTGCCCTTGGCTGGATGCCATCAAGCCGTCGGTCTACATTGAAGGCGCGCGTATGGCCTTCACCCGAGTCAAGATGCAATGGGGAAGATGGACGCCATGAAGGTT
Organism: Triticum dicoccoides; assembly: GCF_002162155.2. Classification (NCBI taxonomy): domain Eukaryota; kingdom Viridiplantae; phylum Streptophyta; class Magnoliopsida; order Poales; family Poaceae; genus Triticum; species Triticum dicoccoides. The sequence goes on from NC_041391.1 coordinate 596,855,934, forward strand.
GCGACCGAGGGGCCGCCCGTGGGCAAGGAGCACCACACGCCCGAACTGTATTTTGACAGTGTCATGGAGGTGTCCCGCATTGTAGCGGCGCGGTGTGCAAAGGATGTTATATTTCCGTGAATGCATTCACATTATCATGTCCTGTATTATGAAACAAGATCGTTATGTAATATAATGATTGTTATTTAAAATTTTACCTCCTGTGTGGCCATATTGTGAAATCTGAGAGGTGGCCAGTTGTTGGCTTTTGCCCCCACGTAGATAGTACGGGGGTGTTCAGGATAAATCTAAACACTCTTTACTCCATAGTTTGGTCCTTAAAGGAGGTGTTTAGTGCAACGAACAAGGCAATCGGACTATGTGTCTTTATCACCCTCACTTAGCCATGGGAGTTTGACAATAGAAGTTTAGGCGCAGCCCCTAGTGTTCGTAAGTACTAACTTGGGATGCTGTAAACACCTGATCGGATAAAAAACTGATTCCTCGCATTAGCGGAAAAAATCTCTAAAGATTTGAAACCTCTCGAATAGCTTACCGACTCTCGCCTCATCATGACAGTCAGTTTTCAGCTTTCTCTACTGAGGTGCTCATCCGGATGAACTAGAACACAATTGCAGTAGTTCTCCCTTGACTACCCTAGCCGATATAGCGGAACGTAAGGTAGTAAGCACAGGAGCCAGGCAACCCAACTATTGACCAAAGACATGATTTAGAGCCGATGCATATAATGCTATAAGTTCGGGGTGCCGAGCTATACTGTAAAAAGTGTTCGGACTTTGTTGCCGTATTACGGAGCATAATGAAGCCCCTGGCGAATTAAGTCATGCCAGAGTGTACGGGCGCAATTTGATAAAAATATCAAGACAAGGAAAATAATGAAATAATAGGCTGGTGCTGCAAAAATTGGGCCGCAAACTATTTTTCATTGTAGTTTGATTAATACATCTAAGCATATTTTATACAAGTAATGCGATAAGCACCAGGTCCATTTAACATGCCCCAACCAAGGGAGAGCTGTGTGCTGGTCTTCAATACTGGTATAATGGTTATTTAAAGAAACCACCTGGAAATTTCACCATACGTCGATGCTTCTTGCTGTCTTGGTGTATCCGTCCCTCTATAGGTCCGTCGATCAGGACACCAGGAACTACCTGGAAAAGAAAAGAGACCAGAAAAGAAAAAGGAAAAGTAAAAGTATGCGGATCCAGGAGCGGTTGAGCCGTATTATGGACCGTGGTCTAGCTGTGCCTCCGTCTATGCCCATGGTATTTTGAGTGCGTAGTTATGTACGCGCGGCACAAGTGTCGCCGCTTGGTCAGGACTGGGACGGAGGCCAAATTGCTAGTCGAGCTCTGGACGAGCTGGACTGTCCTGCTGTAGAGTAGTTCGGACTCGCTTGATGGTGTCTGGGAGCTTGGCTGCCAAATTGAGGTTCTTCCTGAAAAGGCTGCTCTGTACTTCTCCTGCAAGGGTGGCGGTGTGCTCCTCAGTGCGGAGGGAGCATTCCGTGTTTCCATTGACTTTTATAACACCGCGTGGTCCAGGCATCTGGAGCTTGAGATAGGTGCAGTGCGGCACCACATTGAATCGAGCGAATGCGGTTCATCCGAGCAGTGCATGATAGCCACTATGGAATGGGACTATATCGAAGATCAATTCTTCACTTTGGAAATTATCCAGAGATCCGAAGACCACTTCCAGTGTGATTGAGCCCGTACAGCAGGCCTCTACACCTGGTATGACTCCTTTAAAGGTGGTTTTGGTGGATTTGATCCTTGAGGGATCGATACCCATTTTGTGCATTGTATCCTAATAAAGCACGTTCAGGCTGCTGCCACCGTCCATTAGGACTCGCATCAGATGGAACCCATCAATAATTGGGTCAAGGACCATTGCGACTGAACCGCCATGACGGATACTAGTCGGATGATCCCTGCAATCAAAAGTGATCGGGCATGATGACCATGGATTGAACTTTGGGGCGACTGGCTCTATCGCGTAGACGTCCCTGAGTTCACGGTTGCGCTCCCTCTTGGGGATATGGGTAGCATATATCATGTTCACCATTTTGACTTGGGGGGAAACTTCTTCTGTCCCCCTGTGTTTGGTGGCCGGGGCTCCTCCTCATCGTCCTTGCTTTGGGACCACTTATCCTTGTTCTCGGCATTTAACTTGCCGGCCTGTTTGAAGACCCAACACTCTCTCTTGGTATGATTGGCTGGTTTATCAGGAGTGCCATGGATTTGGCATGGACGATCTAGTATGCGGTCCAAACTGGACGGGCCTGGATTGTTTCTTTTATATGGCTTCTTCCACTAACCGGATTTAGAGCCGCTGAATCCGGCATTGACCGCCGTGTCTTCGGCGTTGTCGCCATTGTTTCGACGCTTGTGTCTATTGCGTCGGGGCTTACCGTTGTTGTTTCTGGCTTCAGAAGTGCCAGGTTCGCCTGTGTTGTTATTGCTACGGGCTAGCCAGCTATCTTTGCCCGCACAAAAGCGGGTCATGAGTGTCGTCAGCGCTGCCATGGACTTCGGCTTTTCTTGGCCGAGGTGTCGGGCGAGCCATTTGTCTTGGATGCTATGTTTAAAGGCCACTAGGGCTTACACATCCGGACAGTCGATGATCTGGTTCTTTTTAGTTAAGAACCTTGTCCAGAATTTCCTGGCTAACTCTTCGGGCTGTTGAACTATGTGACTTCAGTCATCGGCATCCCGAGGTCGGACATATGTGCCTTGGAAGTTGTCGAGGAAGGCATCCTCCAAGTCCTCCCATCTACCAATGGAGTTTTCGGCCAGGCTATTCAACCAGTACCTGGTTGGTCCCTTGAGTTTGAGTGGGAGGTATTTGATGGCGTGAAGATCATCACCGCGGGCCATATGAATATGGAGAAGAAAATCCTCAATCCATACCGCGGGGTCTGTTGTGCCATCATATGATTCGATGTTCATGGGTTTAAACCCTTCTGGGAATTCATGTTCCATTACTTCATCAGTTAAGCAAAGGGGGTGAGCGGCGCCTCTATATCGGGCCAAATCATGACGTAGCTCGGATGGAGTTCGTCTGCGGTTTTTGGCCCGGACGTGGTTATGTTTGTCGTGTCCAGCCGGATGGCCGTCGTCGCGCATTAGGGAACGCCCCCGCGATCCATAAATTGATCTGGTCTGACATGCTCTGTTTTTCAGGTCATACCGCAGGTCATATGTGTGTCCCCGAGCTGTTGCATTTCTGTTTTTATGACGAGGTAGTGTGGGCTAGTGTTTGGCTCGAGGTGCCGCTTTGTCCCGGCTGCATGGTGGTCGGTCAGCCATGTTATGCGCTGGTGGGACGGGTGCCAGAGCTTTATCATCAAACTGTGGTAACAGTTTGTGCTTCGGGTAACTTTTGGTAGGGCGCTCGAGGCCGTATTCCTCAGCTGCCAGGACATCAGTCCATCTGTCATTGAGTAGATCTTGATCAGCCTGAAGCTGCTGCTATTTCTTTTTCAGGCTCCTTGCAGTGGCTATCAGCTGACGCTTAAAGCGCTCCTGCTCGACGGGCTCCTTGGGCATGATAAAGTCTTTGTCGCCAAGGCTCACCTCGTCCTCGGAGAGCGGAAGGCAGTTACTGTCCTCCGCGTCTTCATTCGTGGCATGTTCATCACGGCCAGCTCGCCCATCTTCCTGTTCGTCTTGTTCGGACGTTGGCTCCACATGATCTTCATTCTCTTCGGCATCGTCTGCAGTGTTATTTTCTCCTGTGCCGGTACTACTGTTTTTTCATGACGGGGTTTAGAGCGGCACCGCTGTCTTCGGCGCTTTGGCTGTATCTCAGGAGGTTTCTCCTCAACTGGATCATTCTCATCGTCGTTGTTGTTCTCTTTTGGTGTATCCACCATGTATACGTCATACTAGGAGGTGGTTGTCCAACGCCCCGGTAAGCAGCGGTTGTTGTGCCTGCTCCTGTCCGGCATCGTCGTCCATACCATCGATGTCTTCGGAGTCATAATCAAGCACGTCGGTTAAGTCTTCGACAGTGGCTATGCAGTGGGTGGTGGGTGGGAAACGAAATTCTCCGTCATCAGCTTCACATTCAAGTCGGACATAGTTCGGCTGAGATTCCCCTGATAAGGAGAGGGCTCTTAATGAGTTGAGCACATCGCCAAAAGGCGAGTGCCGGAAGATGTCCGCGGAGTTGAACTCAACGATCAGCATCCGATCAGGTTTGATGGGCACGGATGCACGCGGTTCGGAACCTATGGCCGGAGATGAATCCGAGGTTCCGATGACAAAGGGCCCACTTGAGGTTGGATCTGTGTGCGGCTCTATCACCGCTGAGTCTGTAGCTTCCATGGCGGGGTTGAGGATCCCGTCCTCGGATGGCGCGATCTACTCCGGATCGAGGGCCAGAGAAATTGTAGGTGCTATCTCCTAAGCATGGTCCGATGACAGATTTAGGTCATGTTCATAGCGGTGACAGGGAGCAGCCATCATGGGCTCGAATCCGTCGAAGATCAAGTCTCTGCGGATATCGGCCACGTAATTCAAGCTTCCAAATCTGACCCGATGGCCAGGGGCACAGCTGTTGATCTGCTCCACATGGCCAAGCGAGTTGGCCCGCAGTGCGAAACCGCTGAATACGAAGATCTGTCCGGGGAGGAAAATCTCCCCCTGGACTGCATTGTTGTAGATGTTTGATGGGGCCATCAAACCTTTAGGTGACAACGCAGCGGAAATCTCAGTGAAAGCACCAATGTCGGTGTCAAAACCGGCAGATCTCAGGTAGGGGGTCCCGAACTATGCGTCTAAGGTCGATGGTAACAGGAGACAAGGGACACGATGTTTACCCAGGTTCGGGCCCTCTCTATGGAGGTAATACCCTACTTCCTGCTTGATTGATCTTGATGAATATGAATATTACAAGAGTTGATCTACCACGAGATCGTAATGGCTAAACCCTAGAAGTCTAGCCTATGAGATTATGATTGTCCTATGGACTAAACCCTTCGGTTTATATAGACAACGGAGGGGACTAGGGTTGTACAAAGTCGGTTATAGAGAAAAGAATCTACATATCTGAATCGCCAAGCTTGCCTTCCACACAAAGGAGAGTCCCATCCGGACACGGGAAGAAGTCTTTTGTCTTGTATCTTCATAGCCCAACAGTCCAGCCCATGTATATAGTCCGGCCGTCCGAGGACCCCTTAATCCAGGACTCCCTCAGCTGCTCCCTCAAGGCTTGCTGGGGCCTCCTCCAGAGGCTCCTCCGGGGCCCGTCTAGGCTCCCTCCCGAAGGTTCAGCGGGAGGGTGATACGTCTCCAACGTATCTATAATTTTTTTATTGTTCCATGCTATTATATTATCTGTTTTGGCTCTTTAATAGGTATTTATATGCTATTTTATATTATTTTTGGGACTAACCTATTAACTGAGAGCCCAATGCCAGTTTATGTTCTTTTGCCTATTTTAGAGTTTCGCAGAAAAGGCGTACCAAACGGAGTCCAAACAGAATGAAACTTTCGTCATGATCTTTCTTGGACCAAAAGGAAACCAGAAGACTTGAAGATAAAGTCGGTGACGCAACAAGGCGGCCACGAGGCAGGAGGGCGCACCCAGGGGGGTAGGGCGCGCCCCTACCTTGTGGGAACCTCGTAGCTCCCCTGACCTAGCTCCTTCCCCTATATATACTCTTATAACCTGAAAACATCCAGGAGAGCCACAAAACCACTTTTCCACCACCACAACCTTCTGTACCCATGAGATCTCATCTAGGGGCCTTTTACGGTGTCCTGCCGGAGGGGGATTCAATCACGGAGGGTTTCTATATCAACACCAATATAAAAAAAGAATGAGTTTGCAACAGTACCTTAAAGTGGTGATTTATTTTCTTATACTAACGGAGGTTATAAGATTTTCTATTGAGTTTTGTGTTGTGAAGTTTCCAAGTTTTGGGTAAGGATTTGATTAACTATGGAATAAGGAATGGCAAGAGCCTAAGCTTGGAGATTCCCAAGGCACCCCAAGGTAATATTCAAGGGCAACCAAAAGCCTAAGCTTGGGGATGCCCTCCGGGGTATCCCCTCTTTCGTCTTCGTCTATCGGTAACTTTACTTGAGGCTATATTTTTATTCACCACATGATATGTGTTTTGCTTGGAGCGTTTTGTATGATTTGAGTCTTCACTTTTTGGTTTACCACAATCATCCTTGCTGTACACACCTTTTGGGAGAGACACGCATGAATAATGATTTATTAGAATACTCTATGTGCTTCACTTATATCTTTTGAGCTAGCCAATATTGCTCCAGTGCTTCACTTATATCTTTTTAGAGCACAGTGGTGGTTTTGTTTTATAGAAATTGTTGAACTCTCATGCTTCACTTATATTATTTTGAGAGTTTTTTATAACAGCATGGTAATTTTCTTGGGTTATAAAACTAGTTCTAATATGATAGGCATCCAAGAGGGATATAATAAAACTATCGTATAAAGTGCAGTGAATACTATGAGAAGTTTGATTCTTTATGATTGTTTTGAGATATGAAGATAGTGATATTAGAGTCATGCTAGTAGAGTAATTGTTAATTTGAGAAATACTTGTGTTCGGGTTTGTGAGTCCCGTAGCATGCACATATGGTAACCGGTGTGTAACAAATTTGAAGCATGAGGTATCTCTTTGATTGTCATCCTTTGTGTGGAGGTCGAGATCGTGCGATGGTTAACTTCTACCAACCCTTCCCCTAGGAGCATGCGCGTAGTGCTTGGTTTTGATGACTTGTAGATTTTTGCAATAAGTATGTGAGTCCTTTATGACTAATGGTGAGTCCATGGATTATACGCACTCTCACCCTTCCACCATTGCTAGCCTCTCTTGTGTCGCGCAACTTTTGCCGGTACCATACACCCAGCATTTACCTTCCTCAAAACATCCACCATACCTACCTATTATGGCATTTCCAACGCCATTCCGAAATATATTGCCATGCAACTTTCCACCGTTTCGGTTATTATGACGCGCTTCATCGTTGTCATATTGCTTTGCATGATCACGTAGTTGACATCGTATTTGTGGCAAAGCCACCTTTCATAATTCTTTCATACATGTCTCTTGATTCATTGCACATCCCGGTACACCGCCGGAGGCATTCACATAGAGTCATATATTGTTCTAAGCATTGAGTTGTAAATAAATAGAAGTGTGATGATCATCATTATTAGAGCATTGTCCCATGTGAGGAAAAAAAGAGTCCAAAGAAGCCAATCAAAAAAAGAGAGAAAAAGAGAGAAGGGGCAATGTTACTATCCTTTTTCCACACTTGTGCTTCGTAGTAGCACCATGATCTTCATGTTAGAGAGTCTCTTATTTTGTCACTTACATATACTAGTGGGAATTTTTCATTATAGAACTTGGCTTGTATATTCCAATGATGGGCTTCCTCAAATGCCCTAGGTCTTCATGAGCAAGCAAGTTGGATTCACACCCACTTAGTTTATTTTTGAGCTTTCATGCACTTATAGCTCTAGCGCATCCGTTGCATGGCAATCCCTACTCGCTCACATTGATATCTATTGATGGGCTTCTCCATAGCCCATTTATACGCCTAGTTGATGTGGGACTATCTCCTCTGTTTTGTCTTCTCCACAACCACCATTCTATTCCACCTATAGTGTTATGTCCATGGCTTACCCTCATGTATTGCGTGAAAGTTGAAGAAGTTTGAGAACACTAAAGTATGAAACAATTGCTTGGCTGAAACCAGGGTTGTGCATGATTTGAATATTTTTGTGTGACGAAGATGGAGCATAGCCAAACTATATGATTTTGTAGGGATAAGCTTTCTTTGGCCATGTTATTTTGAGAAGACATAATTGCTTTGTTAGTATGCTTGAAGTATTATTAATTTTATGTCAATATTAAAATTTTGTTTTGATTCTTTTGGATCTGAACATTCATGCCACAATAAAGAAAATTACATGGATAAATATGTTAGGTAGCATTCCACATCAAAAGTTCTATTTTTATCATTTACCTACTCGAGTACGAGCAGGACTTAAGCTTGGGGATGCTTGATACGTCTCCAACGTTTCAATACTTTTTTATTGTTCCATGCTATTATATTCTTTGTTTTGGATGTTTAATAGGCATTTATATGCTATTTTATATTATTTTTGGGACTAACCTATTAACCGAAAGCCCAGTGCCAGTTTTTGTTTTTTTTCCTATTTTAGAGTTTCGCAGAAAAGGAATACCAAATGGAGTCCAAACGGAATGAAACCTTCGCGATGATCTTTCTTGGACCGAAAGGAAACCATAAGACTTGGAGATGAAGTCAGAGATGCAACAAGGTGGCTAGGAGGCAGGAGGGCGCGCCCAGGGGGGTAGGGCGCGCCCCCTACCTCGTGGGCCCCTCATAGCTCCCCTGACCTAGCTCCTTTGCCTATATATACTCTTATACCCTGAAAACATCCAGGAGAGCGACGAAACCAATTTTCCACCGCTGCAACCTTCTGTACCCGTGAGATCCCATCTAGGGGCCTTTTACGGCGTCCTGCCAGAGGGGGATTCAATCATGGAGGGCTTCTACATCAACGCCATTGCCTCTCCGATGACATGTGAGTAGTTTACCATAGACCTACGGGTCCATAGTTATTAGCTAGATGGCTTCTTCTCTCTCTTTGATTCTCAATACCATGTTCGCCTTGATGTTCTTGGAGATCTATTCGATGTAATACTCTTTTGCAGTGTGTTTTCCGAGATCCGCTGAATTGTGGATTTATAATCAGATTATCTATGGATATATTTGGTTCTTCTCTGAATTCTTATATGCATGATTTGATATATGTGCAAGTCTCTTCGAATTATCGGTTTAGTTTGGCCTACTTGATTGATCTTTCTTGCAATGGGAGAAGTGCTTAGCTTTGGGTTCAATCTTGCGGCGTCCTTTCCCAGTGACAGTAGGGGCAGCAAGGCACGTATTGTATTGTTGCCATCGATGATAAAATATAGGGTTTTCATCATATTGCTTGAGTTAATTCCTCTACATCATCTCATCTTACTTAATGCGTTACTCTGTTCTTTATGAACTTAATACTCTAGATGCATGCTGGATAGCAGTCGATGTGTGGAGTTATAGTAGTAGATGCAGAATCATTTCGGTCTACTTGACACGAACGTGATGCCTATATTCATGATCATTGCCATAGATATCGTCATACCTTTGCGCTTTTCTATCAATTACTCGGCAGTAATTTGTTCACCCACCATAATATTTGCTATCTTGAGAGAGGCCACTAGTGAAACCTATGGCCCATGGGTCTCTCTTCCATTATACTGAATCTCTTTTACATCTTGCTAGTATCCGATCTACTATTTTGCAATCTTTTACTTTTTGATCTATAAACCAAAAATACCAAAAATATTTACTTTACCGTTTATCTATCTCTATTAGATCTCACTTATGCAAGTGACTGTGAAGGGATTGACAACCCCTTTATCGCGTTGGGTGCAAGTTGTTGATTGTTTGTGCAGGTATTCGGTGACTTGTGCATTGTCTCCTACTGGATTGATACCCATGTTCTCAAAACTAAGGGAAATACTTACGCTACTTTGCTGCATCACCCTTTCCTCTTCAAGGAAAAACCAATGAAAGCTCAAGAGGTAGCAGTGGGGCTGCCCCACCAGGTGGGGGGCTCCCCGCACCAAGGGCCTTCTCCTTATCCAGAGGTGCAGACCGCAGGGGCTTTCTACTTCTTGAGCTTGAGGTTATTTTCCCTTAAAGAGTGATATGTCTCCAACGTATCTATAATTTTTGATTGTTCCATGTTGTTATGTTATCATTCTTGGATGTTTTACTATCATTTTATATCATTTTTTGGTACTAACCTATTGGGATAGTACCGAATGCCATTTGTGGTTTTCTACTTTTTTTTTACATCAGAGGAAATCAATACCAAACAGAGTCCAAATGCAGCGAAACTTTTTGTGGACTTTTTCTGGACCAGAAGACACCGTATGGGCCATGAAAGTACTTGAGGGATGCTCCGAGGGGAGCACAACCCACCAGGGTGCGCCTGGGGGCCTAGGCGCACCCAGGTGGGTTGTGCCCACCTCGATGGCCTCCGCACCGTCTCTTTGCTCTATAAATACCCCAAAATTCCAGAAACCCTAGGGGAGTCGACGAAAATCTATTCTAGCCACTGCAAGTTCCAGAAACACTAGATCCAATCTAGACACCATAGCGGAGGGGTTCACCATGTCCATTGGTGCCTCCCCAATGATGCGTGAGTAGTTCTTTGTAGACCTACGGGTTCGTAGTTAGTAGCTAGATGGCTTCCTCTCTCTCTCTCTCTTGATTCTCAATACAATGGTCTCTTGGAGATCCATATGATGTAAGTCTTTTTGCGGTGTGTTTGTTGGGATCCGACGAACTTTGAGTTTATGATCAGATCTATGTTTTTATCCATGAAATTTATTTGAGTCTTCTTTGATCTCCTATATGCATGATTGATTATAGCCTTGTATTTCTTCTCCTGTATTTGGGTTTTGTCCAACTTGATCTATTTATCTTGCAATGGGAAGAGGTGCTTTGTGATGGGTTTGAGCTTATGGTGCTTGATCCCAATGACAGAATGGGAAACGACGTGTATGTATCATTGCTATTAAGGATAACAAGATGGGGTCTATTTCTACATAAATAGATCTTGTCTACATCATGTCATCGTTCTTATTGCATTACTCTGTTTTTCCATGAACTTAATACACTAGATGCATGCTGGATAGCGGTCGATCTGTGGAGTAATAGTAGTAGTTGCAAACAGGAGTCGGTCTACTAATGTTGGACGTGATGCCTATATAATGATCATTTCTTGGTATCGTCATGATTATTTGAAGTTCTATGAATTGCCCAACAGTAATTGTTTTCCCATGATTTGCTATTTTTCTCGAGAGAAGCCACTAGTGAAACCTACGGGCCCCGGGTCTCTTCTTATCATATTTGCCTTTGCGGTCTATTTTCCTTTGCTTTTATTTTCAGATCTAATTAAACCAAAAATACAAAAATACCTTGCTACACTTTATTTTATTTGCGATCTATTTATCCTATCTATAACAACTGTATCACGTCTTCTAAAAAATTTGTGGCACTGTTACCCGAAAGGGGTTGACAACCCCTTTAACACGTCGGGCTGCGATTTTTTTTATTTGTGTGCAGGGGTTGTTTTACGTTGTGTTGCTTGGTTCTCCTACTGGTTCGATAACCTTGGTCTCATCACTGAGGGAAATACCTACCATCATTGTGCTGCATCATCCCTTCCTCTTTGGGGAAATACCTACTTAGTTCAAGCAGGCATCAAAAGGAATTTCTGGCACCGTTGCCGGGGAGGATCATCAACATCAACTAGGTTCCTAATCACAAATATCATCTCCTTGCAATTTACATTATTTTCCATTTGCTTCTCGTTTTCCTCTCCCCCACTTCACAAAAAATTGTCATTTTATTCGCCTTCTTTTTCGTTCGCCTTTTTATCGTCAGATCTCATGTTTGCTTGTGTTGCCATGTGCCTTCTATTTGCTTGCATCTTTGCTTGCTAAAAATCTATTTCTATGGATCCTCATCCACTTGCTAATCTTTTCAAAAGATCCAAATATGATGAACCAATTGCTAGTGAATTGAGTTCACTAGATTATCTTTACGAAGTTTTGCTTGAGATCTGTGAATCTGAAAATTTTGATGAAGTGTTAAACAAAAAAATATAAAGTGATTCATGATAGCTCCTTGAATGAAAAGCATGATTGCAATGATGTTATTATAAATTCTATTAATGTCAGTTATGTTAGTGATATGCAAACCCCCAAGCTTGGGGATGCTTGTTATGTTATGTCCATTACTTATTGCAATGATCATGATTGGGGTGATAAAGATTCTTATGATCTTGAAAATTTATTTGATCCTCATGATGAATATGTTATTGATAATAATTTTTGCAATACTATTGAAAGTGGGTTTGGAAGAGTGTCAACTTTAGGTGAAAATAATCCCACATATTTGGAGAGTGTTCAATCTTATGAAATTTTTGATTAAAGTCGGCTTGGAGAGGTCATGACTTTATTTGATGATAATCCCACTATTTTGGAAGGGTGTCAACTTTGCATGCATGTGGACCATGAAAATATTTTTTATGTGAAAGTTATATTGTTGAATTTGATTATGATCCTACATGTAATTATTATGAGAGAGGAAAATATGATTGTAGAAATTTTCATGTTACTAAATTTCCTCTTGTTATGTTGAGATTGCAATTATTTCTTTCTTCTTCTTTGCATATGCTAGAAATTGCTTGTCTTGATAATTTGTTTTCCTATAATATGGCTATGCATAGGAAGCATGTTAGACTTAAGTGTGTTTGTCACATGTTTTATGATGCTCTCTTTATTCTTCAATTCTTATCTTTCATGTGAGCATCACTAAAATTATGCCTATCTAGGGGCGTAAACGATAGCGCTTGTTGGGAGGCAACCCAACTTGTATCTTTTTGCTTTTTGGTTTTCTTGATATTTTCAAAAATACCCAATTATGCCTCTGATTAGATGTGTTTTTGTGGTTTAAATTAGTGTTTGTGCCAAGCAAGGCCTTTGGGATGATTTGGGTGAGAGTTGATTTGATCTTGCTGAAAAACAAAAACTTTTGCACTCACGAAATTAGTTTTCATTTTTATCAGAAGAGTGATTTTGAGTTGATTTTTTTCATAAGATTAATAAACAAATTATTCACATCATCCTAATTTTTCTGAATTTCTGGAGTTACAGAAGTATTCAAAGTAGTCAGATTTCTACAGACTGTTCTGTTTTTGACAGATTTTGTTTTCTTTGTGTTGTGTGCTTGTGTTGATGATTCTATGGTTTTCTTTGAAGAGTTTTTACCATAGAAAAGTTGGAATATAGTAGATATAATGCAAAAATAAAATATTAATGGGTTTGCAATAGTACTTATAGTAGTGGTTTGCTTTCTTACACTAACGGATCGCACGAAGGTTATGTTGAGTTTTGTGTGATTTAAGTTTTCAAGTTTTGGGTATCTTACGATGGATGAAGGAATAAGGATTAGCAAAAGGCTAAGCTTGGGGATGCCTGAGGCACCCCAATATAATATTCAAGAAGTAGCAAGTAACTAAGCTTGGGGATGCACCCGAGTGGCATCCCCTCTTTCTTCTCACAACCATCGGTATTTTACTTGGAACTATATTTTTATTCGTCACATATTATGAGTTTTGCTTGGAGCGTCTTGTGTGATATGAGTCTTTGCTTGTTTTGATTTGTGTTTTAAGTCTTGAATCCTTGTTGTACACACCTTTTTGAGAGAGCCAAAAATTATGCTACACTTGCTTCTATGCTTCACTTAAATTTTTAGAGCCACGGAATTGCTCTAGTGCTTCACTTATATCTTTTTGAGCATGGTGTGCTTTGTTATTTTTGAAGAAATTCTCTCATGCTTCACTTAGATTTATTTTGGAGTTAGTAATTTTTTTAAGAAATTCTCTCTTGCTTCACTTAGATTATTTTGAGAGAAATAAATATTATGCTCATGTTTCTTCACTTAAATTTGTTTGAGCCTACTAAAAACAACATATGAAAATATTCCCAAAGTGATAGATATCCAAGGAGGATATAATAAAAACTTTCATGAAGATCATTGGACAAAATAAGCTTGGTTCTTAATAATTATTTTGAGATATGACGATGTGATATGTGAGTCATGTTGATGAGTAATTACGCTTTAGTAAGAATATTGGTGTTAAGGTTTGTGATTCCCTATGCAAGCATGAGAGTCAATAGTTATGCAATGAAATTACATCTTACTTATGGTGCATTATTTGGCGCTTCTCAATCTTTTTTCTAGCCTTCATTTTGCACTAAGTATGATCACTACTTGTGCATCCAAAACCCTTTAAACCAATTTTGCCATTTGAGTCCACTATACCTACCTATATGCGGTATTTCAGTGCCGTTCTAAGTAAATTTGCATGTGCCATCTCTAATTTTCAAAATAAATTTCTCTTTTGTGTGCTCGTACCGCTCGCGAGGCGGTGAGGGGTGGCCGATGTGTTCCATGCTAGATATGTTATTCTCACGATGAGTGTTTATTCACTTGTCATTGCACGAGATTACGGCAAAGGTATTAGGGATGCCCAGTCCCCAAATGAAAAAATGAATTTACTTTATGTTGTCAAATAATAAATTTCTTGGAAAGTGTTGGTATGGAGGGCACCCATTATACGGTTAGCCATGGAAAGTTCAAGTATGGTGGAAAAAGGAATAAACTTTATTTTCTGTTTGGGATCCGCCTATGATGTATCTAGCATGGAAAGTATTGGGAGATCTAAGTCGTTTTCGTTGGTGGGAAAATTATGCCTCCCAAAAAAAATTTATCTCTCAAATTTTGCTTTGAGCTCTGGCACCTCTACAAATCCCTACTTCCCTCTATGAAGGGCCTTTCTTTTACTTTATGCTATTTTTATTTTTGAATTCGAGTCTCCAGCTTCTATTATAAAGCACCGACTAAGGGGCACTATGATCGTATTTGAGCATTGGGTGTAGCTAATATTCGAGTGTGTTTCATGAATGGATCAATGTGTAACATCCAAATTTTCAATTTGGAATGTTATACTTTAGATCACCATTGCATATCATATTTTATTGCATTTTGGCCTGATCCTAGAAATTCTACGCAACTCAACGACCACGGAGAGAGTTGGGGATTTTGTTATTTTCATATTTGAGTTTTCTCAAATTTTGAAAAGAGGATCGTTTGATTTTAATTATTTTTCTCTCCGAATATTTCCAATATGAAAATAAAAGAGAGGGCATAAAATGACTTTCCCAAAATAAAGAAATATTGGAGGTTAAATATTAAAATCAAATAAAAAATTTATTCAGAGTTTTATCGCTATTTTATTTGAATTAGGAAAAAAAATGCGTTTTTCAAAATTGCATTAGAGGCCCAAATAAATGTTCACTTTGTCTGCTATATTTTTAGAGGACGGCGAAAATTTATTTCTGGATTTTTGGAGTCTGTTTAGTATTTATTTTCTTCGTTTTTCTACATGGAATTATTTTTAAAAAAATCCCACCGACCTGGCAGGGCTGTGCCCGACTAGGACACCAGCCCGGCCGACCCTTTAAGAGGCGAGGGCCCGAGCCGCCGAAACCCTAGCCCAAGCCCCGCGCCCCGCCGCCGCTGCCAAAGTCCGCCGCCGCTGCCCGACGCCTCGCCGCCGACCCCGCCGCCCCGCCGGAGTCCGCCGCCGCCGCCGTTCCGCCCCACCGAGGTAGCCACCCGCCGCCGCCGGTTTTCGCTGGAAAACCATAGGTTTTTTAGAAAACCCTCGGTTTTTTTATTTTAGATCGTTTTTTCGGTTTAGTTATTTAGCGAATGCCCATTCGTACGTTCGTTTGAATGAACGGTTTTCACTCGTTAGCCACAGACAGCGAACGTTCGTTCGTTAGCCTGTTCGTCAGTTTTTCTTTTCCAGGGTTTTTCCGCGATTATTTTCGATCGTCATTTCTGCCCTGATTTTCGCTTTAGTTTATCTTTTCGCTCGTTTATCGGAATCAGGCGATTCAAGCGCCCAGATCTTCGTCTCGAAGCCCTCTTTCTGTTTAACCAACTTGAACAAGATTTTGGTACTGTAAAATTTGACTTAAGTCCAGATTAGTAATCGGATCTTGTTTCTTTTGCAGTTTGAGTTTCGTTGTTTCATTTGATTTGATTCTTTTTGCAAACCGGAGTTCTTAAGTTGGACTTTCTGGTTAGATCTCTTATTTAAGTTTTAACCGTGCTTCTAGTTGAGTGCTTATTGTATGCTTGTTTGTTTGCGATAGAGTACCCAGAGTGCGAAGCGTGCTACTATGAGTCTCTAGGTTTCATGAATCATCAGCAAGGCAAGTAACACTTTCATCATACCTCTTTACTACCCAGTTTTATTGCATTAGATCAATCCTCAAACAATTGCATGGTTAGGATCTGATTTATATGTGGATTTTGGGAAGTAGATGATGAGTAGAACCTATTGCCCTGTTTACTATCAAACCTTTGGGAGTTACTTCTACGTTGTTTATATTCCTATGCTATGCTCGTAGACGTGGTTTGGTTCGACTGATTCATGACAGATGTGAGAGTTATTATTAATGGTTAACTTAAGGTGGCAACTTTAATACACATCCGGGTGGATTGCTTGAGGCACCCTGGAATACCCAGTGGTTGTCATGGCACCTGGAGAATCTGGTGTTGTCCTAGGATATCCCAGAGTACCCATGTGATCATCCTACGGTCCGCCACCCAGGCTCAAAGGGATCATAAGATTATTCATGCTAGAAACTTCCGTGTGCGGCCACAAGCTATTATGGGCTCTAGCAGAGTTGAGTAAGTTGCAAGACCTCTTTCAGTGGTGGGCTAGCAGATGTAGGGGAAAGTAGGTTACTGTCCACCCAGAGTAAAGAGTTATTGTTTCAGAAAGACTGTGTCTCGATTCTCCAACCTTGGATGTATTCGAGTCTTGTGGGGAAAAGTGCGCAAACCTCTGCAGAGTGTATAAACTAATCATGGTTAGCAGTGTCCCCGGTTATGGATGTTTTGAGTGTCTAGTTCTTGGATTATCATGTTGATCTCATCACTCTAAATATAATTTGATTGGGTTAATGATGATGCTTAATTGGGATTGAGTTGGAGGAACCTTCTCAATGTTTAACAACCACCATGATAGTTAAATAAAATTTATTCCTTTGTTGTAGGGAAAATTGGCTTTATATAAAACTGTAACCATAGAGCTTTCCACCAGCCATATATGCATGTAGTGATAGCATTTATTCTGTTCATTTCTCTACGTGTTACATTGCCAGCATATTCCATGTGCTGACCCGTTTCGGGCTGCAATGTTCATGTTGCAGACTTTTCAGACGACGAGTAAGGTGCCATAGGTCGTTGTCTTTCACTCAGTGATGTCGTTGGAGTTGATGGACTCACTTTATCTTCCAAGCCTTTCGTTGTTATCATATTTAGATGGCCATAAGCCATATTATTGTAATGAGTTCTCTTTTGAGACTATTCGATGTAATAAGTGTGTGATTGCTACTCTATTATAAATCCTTGAGTATTGTGCGTGTCAGCATTACCGATGCAGGGATGACACTGATGCACAGAGATTAGACTGTTTGAGGTCTGGTCGCTACAAGATGGTATCAGAGCACATGCTGACTGTAGGACACGACCACTAAGACAAAGCCCTAGATCACTACTCTCTTCTCATTTTTGACTCCTCTCCCTTTTCTACTCTATAGGATGGCGGATGCAAGGAACAAGTTCACACAACCGGATGAAGATACACCTTTTGGACGACACTTGAAGGAACTTACTAGGTACCTGAACATCGGAATACCAAGCTTCACCGGGACCTACATTGCCACTTTACCAGAAGAGGAGCATTGGATGATTCGAGTTCAAGTTCCAGGAAGGACGTTCATGCCAGTCACTGAGCCCATAGAGTTTTCCTTTGATGCACCCACCTGGAGTCTAGGAAAGAGCATGGCAGCCCACATCACCATGGGACACATTGGAGAAGTTTACCACAAGGATCTCAAGGATACTATCTACCAGATTTGTGGGCGCCGAGATGTGCAATGGGAGATAATCAGCACCAGGAAGGATAGATCCATTGCAGCATTCATCCAGGAGTTAAACTAGCACATTCGTCGCCAGGAGAACCAGATGTGCACAGGCATGATAGATTTGAAGAAGGAAATGATTAGGATCGCAGAGCTGGAGGAAGAACTCAAGTCTACATGCGATGGATATGAGGAAGAAATGACAATACTCGTGGAGAAGAATGACAATTTGACGAGGAAGCTAGGAGTATTCATGGGAGACCCCGCTCTAGGAGGAGATGACGATGATTCCACTTGCCCGGAGTACTACATCATCATCGACGACACCGACTCGGACCCTGATGATAGCAATGCTGACTATGTTAATGAAGCTGGAGTAGATATCATGGAGTCTTCCACCGATCAATTTTTCTAGTCGACCACCATATCAGTAGTAGTATTCCCCCATGTATATAGTATAGTCCGAGCACTTTTGTAATGATAGTTAGATCGATGTATGCCGTTGTTTGAATTGATTGGAGTGATATGTTTCTATTTGTCTCATGTGCATATGGCTAGTGTTTTCCCTCTAGATCTCATTCTATTCTGTTTTCTCATCTTTTCTAAACCCATCAGATGCCTCTGAGACGCGACAATGGATTTGCTTTCCCACCGGAGCTCACTCAGTTGATCCAGCAGAAGAATGCATTGATGCAGATACTGTTGGAAATATGCCCTAGAGGCAATAATAAAAGGATTATTATTATATTTCCTTGTTCATGATAATTGTCTTTTATTCATTCTATAATTGTGTTATCCGGAAATTGTAATGCATGTATGAATACATAGACCAATATGTCCCTAGTGAGCCTCTAGTTGACTAGCCCGTTGATCAACAGATAGTCATGGTTTCCTGACTATGGACATTGGATGTCATTGATAACGAGATCGCATCATTAGGAGAATGATGTGATGGACAAGACCCAATCCTAAGCATAGCACAAGATCGTGTAGTTCGTTTGCTAGAGCTTTTCCAATGTCAAGTATCTTTTCCTTAGACCATGAGATCGTGTAACTCCCGGATACGTAGGAGTGCTTTGGGTGTACCAAACGTCACAACGTAACTGGGTGACTATAAAGGTGCACTACAGGTATCTCTGAAAGTGTCTGTTGGGTTGACACGGATTGAGACTGGGATTTGTCACTCCGTATGACGGAGAGGTATCTCTGGGCCCACTCGGTAATGCATCACCATAATGAGCTCAAAGTGACCAAGTGTCTGGTCACGGGATCATGCATTACGGTACGAGTAAAGTGACTTGCCGATAACGAGATTGAACGAGGTATTGGGATACCGACGATCAAATCTCGGGCAAGTAACATACCGATTGACAAAGGGAATTGTATATGGGGTTGCTTGAATCCTCGACATCGCCGTTCATCCAATGAGATCATCGAGGAGCATGTGGGAGACAACATGGGTATCCAGATCCCGCTGTTGGTTATTGACCGGAGAGCCGTCTCGGTCATGTCTACGTGTCTCCCGAACCCGTAGGATCTACACACTTAAGGTTCGGTGACGCTAGGGTTGTAGAGATATGAGTATGCAGCAAACCGAAAGTTGTTCGGAGTCCCGGATGAGATACTAGACGTCACGAGGAGTTCCGGAATGGTCCGGAGGTAAAGAATTATATATGGGAAGTCAAGTTTCCACCATCGGGGAAGTTTCGGGGTTCACCGGTATTGTACCGGGACCACCGGAAGGGTCCCGGGGGTCCACCGGGTGGGGCTACCTATCCCGAAGGGCCCCATGGTCTAAAGTGGAAGGGGAACCAGCCCCTGGTGGGCTGGTGCCCCCCCCCCCGCCCTGGGCCCCCCCTATGCCTAGGGTTGGGAACCCTAGGGGAGGGGGCACCTTCACTTGCCTTGGGGGGCAAGTTTCCCCCCTTGGCCGCCGCCCCCCCTGGGGTCCCTATATAAAGAGGGGGGAGGGAGGGCAGCCGCACCCTTGCACTTGGCGCATCCCTTCCCCCTTTGCTACACCTCTCCCTCCCGCAGACGCTTGGCGAAGCCCTGCCGGGATCCCTGCTGCATCCACCACCACGTCGTCGTACTGCTGAATCTTCATCATCCTCTCCTTTCCCCTTGCTGGATCAAGAAGGAGGAGACGTCACGCTGACCGTACGTGTGTTGAACACGGAGGTGCCGTCTGTTTGGCACTAGGATCTCCGGTGATTTGGATCACGACGAGTACGACTCCCTCAACCCCGTTCTCTTGAACGCTTCCGCTCGCGATCTACAAGGGTATGTAGATGCACTCCTCTCTCTTGTTGCTAGATGAACTCATAGATTGATCTTGGTGAACGTAGGAAATTTTTTATTTTATGCAACTTTCCCCAACAGTGGCATCATGAGCTAGGTCTATGCGTAGTTCTCTATTGCACGAGTAGAACACAAATCTGTTGTGGGTGTAGATGTTGTCAACTTTCTTGCCACTACTAGTCTTATTTTGCTTCAGCGGTATTGTGGGAAGAAGCGGCCCGGACCGACCTTACACGTACGCTTACATGACACAGGTTCCACCGACTGACATGCACTAGTTGCATAAGGTGGCTAGCGGGTGTCTGTCTCTCCCACTTTAGTTGGAGCGGATTCGATGAAAAGGTTCCTTATGAAGGGTAAATAGAAGTTGACAAATCACGTTGTGGTTATTCGTAGGTAAGAAAACATTCTTGCTAGAACCCTATTGCAGCCACGTAAAAGATGCAACAACAATTAGAGGACGTCTGACTTGTTTTTGCAGCAATTGCTTTGTGATGTGATATGGCCAAAAAGTTGTGATGAATGATGAATGATATATTGTGATGTATGAGATCATTTTATTGTAATAGGAATCACGACTTGCATGTCGATGAGTATGACAACCGGCAGGAGCCATAGGAGTTGTCTTAATTATTGTATGACCTGCGTGTCAATGATTTAACGCCATGTAATTACTTTACTTTATTGCTAAACCGTTAGCCATAGTAGTAGAAGTAATAGTTGGCGAGCAACTTCATGGAGACACGATGATGGAGATCACGATGATGGAGATCATGGTGTCATGCCGGTGACGAAGATGATCATGGAGCCCCAAAGATGGAGATCAAAGGAGCTATATGATATTGGCCATATCATGTCACTACTATTTAATTGCATGTGATGTTTATTATGTTTATGCATCTTGTTTACTTAGAACGACGGTAGTAAATAAGATGATCCCTCATAATAATTTCAAGAAAGTGTTCCCCCTAACTGTGCGCTGTTGCTAAAGTTCGTCGTTTCCAAGCACCACGTGATGATCGGGTGTGATAGATTCCTACGTTCACATACAACGGGTGTAAGACAGTTTTACACATGCAAAAACACTTAGGTTAACTTGACGAGCCTAGCATGTACAGACATGGCCTTGGAACACAGAGACAAAAAGGTCGAACATGAGTCATATGGAAGATACGATCAACATGGAGATGTTCACTAATGATGACTAGTCCATCTCACGTGATGATCGGACACGGCCTAGTCGACTCAGATCATGTAACACTTAGATGACTAGAGGGATGTCAAATCTGAGTGGGAGTTCATTAAATAATTTGATTAGATGAACTTAATTATCATGAACTTAGTCTAAAATCTTTGCAAAAATGTCTTGTAGATCAAATGGCCAACGCTCATGTCAACATGAACTTCAACACGTTCCTAGAGAAAACCAAGCTGAAAGATGATGGCAGCAACTATACGGACTGGGTCTGGAACCTGAGGATCATCCTCATAGCTGCCAAGAAATCATATGTCCTAGAAGGACCGCTAGGTGAAGCACCCATCCTAGAGAACCAAGACGTTATGAACGCTTGGCAGTCACGTGCTGATGATTACTCCCTCGTTCAGTGCGGCATGCTTTACAGCTTAGAACCGGGGCTCCAAAAGCGTTTTGAGCAACACGGAGCATATGAGATGTTAGAGGAGCTGAAAATGGTTTTCCAAGCTCACGCCTGGGTCGAGAGATATGAAGTCTCCAACAAGTTCTATAGTTGTAAGATGGAGGAAAATAGTTCTGTCAGTGAGCACATACTCAAAATGTCTGGGTTGCACAACCGCTTGTCCCAATTGGACATTAACCTCCCGGACGAGGCGGTCATTGACAGAATCCTTCAGTCGCTCCCACCGAGCTACAAGAGCTTTGTGATGAACTACAGTATGCAGGGGATGGTGAAAACTATTCCTGAAGTATTTTCAATGTTGAAGTCGGCAGAGGTAGAAATCAAGAAAGAACATCAAGTGTTGATGGTCAATAAAACCACCAAGTTCAAGAAAGGCAAGGGTAAGAAGAACTTCAAGAAGGACGGCAAGGATGTTGCCGCGCCCTGTAAGCCAGTTGCCGGGAAGAAGTCAAAGAATGGACCCAAGCCTGAGACTGAGTGCTTTTATTGCAAAGGGAAGGGTCACTGGAAGCGGAACTGCCCCAAATACTTAGCGGACAAGAAGGCCGACAACACTAAAGGTATCTGTGATATACATGTAATTGATGTGTACCTTACCAGTACTCGTAGTAACTCCTGGGTATTTGATACGGTGTCGTTGCTCATATTTGTAACTCACAGCAGGAGCTGCGGAATAAACGGAGACTGGCGAAGGACGAGGTGACGATGCGCGTCGGGAATGGTTCCAAGGTCGATGTGATCGTCGTCGGCACATTGCCTCTACATTTACCCACGGGATTAGTTTTAAACCTCAATAATTGTTATTTAGTGCCAAGTTTGAGCATGAACATTGTATCTGGATCTCGTTTAATACAAGATGGCTACTCATTTAAATCCGAGAATAATGGTTGTTCTATTTATATGAGAGATATGTTTTATGGTCATGCCCCGATGGTCAATGGTTTATTCTTAATGAATCTCGAACGTAATGTTACACATATTCATAGTGTGAATACCAAAAGATGTAAAGTTGATAATGATAGTACCACATACTTGTGGCACTGCCGCCTTGGTCACATTGGTGTCAAGCGCATGAAGAAGCTCCATGCTAATGGACTTTTAGAGTCTCTCGATTATGAATCATTTGACACATGCGAACCATGCCTCAGGGGCAAAATGACCAAGACTCCGTTCTCCGGAACAATGGAGCGAGCAACCAACTTATTGGAAATCATACATACTGATGTGTGTGGTCCACTGAGCGTTGAGGCTCGCGGAGGATATCGTTATGTTCTCACTCTCATTGATGACTTAAGTAGATATGGGTATGTCTACTTGATGAAACACAAGTCTGAGACCTTTGAAAAGTTCAAGGAATTTCAGTAGAGAATCAACGCGACCGAAAGATAAAATTCTTACGATCAGATTGTGGAGGAGAATATTTAAGTCATGAATTTGGTACACACTTAAGAAAATGTGGAATCGTTTCACAACTCACACCGCCTGGAACACCTCAGCGTAATGGTGTGTCCGAACATCGTAATCGCACTCTATTGGATATGGTGCGATCTATGATGTCTCTTACCGATTTACCGCTATCATTTTGGGGATACGCTCTAGAGACAGCTACATTCACTTTAAATAGGGCTCTGTCTAAATCCGTTGAGACGACACCGTATGAATTATGGTTTGGGAAGAAACCTAAGTTGTCGTTTCTAAAAGTTTGGGGATGCGATGCTTATGTCAAGAAACTTCAACCTGAAAAGCTCGAACCCAAGTCAGAAAAATGCGTCTTCATAGGATACCCTAAGGAAACCATTGGGTATACCTTCTACCTTAGATCCGAAGGCAAGATCTTTGTTGCCAAGAATGGATCCTTTCTGGAAAAAGAGTTTCTCTCGAAAGGAGTAAGTGGGAGGAAAGTAGAACTCGATGAAGTACTACCTCTTGAACCGGAAAGTAGTGCAGCTCAGGAAAATGTTCCTGTGGTGCCTACACTGACTGGAGAGGAAATTAATGATGATGATCAAGGTACTTTGGATCAAGTTGCTACTGAACTTCGTAGGTCCACAAGGACATGTTCCACACCAGAGTGGTATGGCAACCCTGTCCTGGAAATCATGTTGTTAGACAACGGTGAACCTTCGAACTATGAAGAAGCGATGGCGGGCCCAGATTCCAACAAATGGCTTGAAGCCATGCAATTCGAGATAGAATCCATGTATGAAAACAAAGTATGGACTTTGACAGACTTGCCCGATGATCAGCGAGCGATAGAAAACAAATGGATCTTTAAGAAGAAGACGGACGCGGATGGTAATATTACCATCTATAAAGCTCGACTTGTCGCTAAGGGTTATCGGCAAGTTCAAGGGGTTGACTACGATGAGACTTTCTCTCCCGTAGCAAAGCTGAAGTCCGTCCGAATCATGTTAGCAATTGCCACATACTATGATTATGAGATAGGGTAGATGGATGTCAAAATGGCATTCCTTAACGGCTATCTTAAGGAAGAACTGTATATGATGCAGCCGGAGGGTTTTGTCGATCCTAAGAATGCTAACAAGGTATGCAAGCTCCAGCGATCCATTTATGGGCTGGTGCAAGCATCTCGGAGTTGGAACATTCGCTTTGATGAGATGATCAAAGCGTTTGGGTTTATGCAGACTTATGGAGAAGCATGCGTTTACATGAAAGTGAGTGGGAGCTTTGTAGCATTTCTCATATTATATGTAGATGACATACTTTTGATGTGAAATGATATAGAACTTTTGGACAGCATTAAGGCCTACTTAAATAAGTGTTTTTCAATGAAGGACCTTGGAGAAGCTACTTACATATTAGGCATCAAGATCTATAGGGATAGATCGAGACGCCTCATAGGTCTTTCACAAAGCACATACCTTGATAAGATATTGAAGAAGTTCAATATGGATCAGTCCAAGAAAGGGTTCTTGCCTGTGTTGCAAGGTGTGAGATTGAGCTCGGCTCAATGCCCGACCATGGCAGAAGATAAAGAAGAGATGAGTGTCATCCCCTATGCCTCAGCCATAGGATCTATTATGTATGCCATGCTGTGTACCAGACCTGATGTAAACCTTGCCGTAAGTTTGGTAGGAAGGTACGAAAGTAATCCCGGCAAGGAACACTGGACAGCTGTCAAGAATATCCTGAAGTACCTGAAAAGGACAAAGGACATGTTTCTCGTTTATGAAGGTGATGAAGAGCTCGTCATAAAGGGTTACGTCGATGCTAGCTTCGACATAGATCTGGATGACTCTAAGTCACAAACCGGATACGTGTATATGTTGAATCGTGGAGCAGTAAGCTGGTGCAGCTGCAAGCAGAGCGTCATGGCGGGATCTACGTGTGAAGCGGAGTACATGGCAGCCTCGGAGGCAGCGCATGAAGCAATATGGATGAAGGAGTTCATCACCGACCTAGGAGTCATACCCAATGCGTCGGGGCCGATCACTCTCTTCTGTGACAACACTGGAGCTATTGCCTTGCCAAGGATCCCAGGTTTCACAAGAAGACCAGGCACATCAAGCGTCGTTTCAACTCCATCCGTGAAAATGTTCAAGATGGAGACATAGATATTTTCAAAGTACATATAGATCTGAATGTCGAAGATCCGTTGACTAAACCTCTTCCGCGAGCAAAACATGATCAACACCAGAACTCTATGGGTGTTCGATTCATCACAATGTAACTAGATTATTGACTCTAGTGCAAGTGGGAGACTGTTGGAAATATGCCCTAGAGGCAATAATAAAAGGATTATTATTATATTTCCTCGTTCATGATAATTGTCTTTTATTCATGCTATAATTGTGTTATCCGGAAATCGTAATGCATGTGTGAATACATAGACCAATATGTCCCTAGTGAGCCTCTAGTTGACTAGCCCGTTGATCAACAGATAGTCATGGTTTCCTGATAATGGACATTGGATGTCATTGATAATGAGATCACATCATTAGGAGAATGATGTGATGGACAAGACCCAATCCGAAGCATAGCACAAGATCGTGTAGTTCATTTGCTAGAGCTTTTCCAATGTCAAGTATCTTTTCCTTAGACCATGAGATCGTGTAACTCCCGGATACCGTAGGAGTGCTTTGGGTGTACCAAACGTCACAACGTAACTGGGTGACTATAAAGGTGCACTACAGGTATCTCCGAAAGTGTCTGTTGGGTTGACACGGATCGAGACTGGGATTTGTCACTCCGTATGACGGAGAGGTATCTCTGGGCCCACTCGGTAATGCATCATCATAATGAGTTCAAAGTGACCAAGTGTCTGGTCACGGGATCATGCATTATGGTACGAGCAAAGTTACTTGCCGATAACGAGATTGAACGAGGTATTGGGATACCTATGATCGAATCTCGGGCAAGTAACGTACCTATTGACAAAGGGAATTGTATACAGGGTTGCTTGAATCCTCGACATCGTGGTTCATCCGATGAGATCATCGAGGAGCATGTGGGAGCCAACATGGGTATCCAGATCCCGATGTTGGTTATTGACCGGAGAGCCGTCTCGGTCATGTCTACGTGTCTCCCGAACCCGTAGGGTCTACACACTTAAGGTTCGGTGACGCTAGGGTTGTAGAGATATGAGTATGCAGCAAACTGAAAGTTGTTCGGAGTCCCGGATGAGATCCCGGATGGCACGAGGAGTTCTGGAATGGTCCGGAGGTAAAGAATTATATATGGGAAGTCAAGTTTCGGCCATCGGGAAAGTTTCGAGGTTCACCGGTATTGTATCGGGACCACCAGAATGGTCCGGGGGTCCACCGGGTGGGGCCACCTATCCCGGAGGGCCCCATGGGCTGAAGTGGAAGGGGAACCAGCCCCTGGTGGGCTGGTGTGCCCCCCCTGGGCCCCCCTCTGCGCCTAGGGTTGGGAACCCTAGGGGAGGGGGCGCCTCCACTTGCCTTGGGGGGCAAGTTTTCCCCCTTGGCCGCCTCCCCCCCTAAGAGATCCCATCTCCTAGGGCCGGCGCCCCCCCTGGGGTCCCTATATAAAGAGGGGGGAGGGAGGGCAGCCACACCCTTGCACTTGGCGCCTCCCTTCCCCCTTTGGTACACCTCTCCCTCCCGTAGACGCTTGGCGAAGCCCTGCTGGGATCCCTGCTGCATCCACCACCACACCGTCGTGCTGCTGGATCTTCATCAACCTCTCCTTTCCCCTTTCTGGATCAAGAAGGAGGAGACGTCACGCTGACCATACGTGTGTTGAACACGGAGGTGCCATCCATTCGGCGCTAGGATCTCCGGTGATTTGGATCACGACGAGTACGAATCCCTCAACCCCGTTCTCTTGAACGCTTCTGCTCGCGATCTACAAGGGTATGTAGATGCACTCCTCTCTCTCGTTGCTAGATGAACTCATAGATTGATCTTGGTGAACGTAGGAAAATTTTTATTTTATGCAACGTTCCCCAACAGATACTAGTCTAGAATCAGAACCAAGGGAACAACAACAACAACAACCCACCACCACCACCTGTTGATCACTTAGCCCATTTTTTAAGGCTGAATCCATCGGTGTTCTCCAGTAGCACCGAGCCGATAGTTGCAGATGATTGGCTCCGCAAGATTGGAAGGGAGTTGACCACTGCAGGATACGCAAATGCGGAGAGAGTGCGTTTTGCCGCACATCAGCTTGATGGACCCGCAACATCATGGTGGGAGAATTTCACAGCCACTTACCCTATTAACACCGTCACATGGGACCAGTTTCAGCAAGCTTTTCGCACTGCCCATGTTTCAGCAGGAGCTATGGCCATGAAGAAGTGCGAGTTTCGCAACTTGCGCCAAGGAGGATGCACAGTGGGCCAGTATGTGGATTATTTTAGTAAGTTAGCACGTTATGCCCCAAATGACGTTGCTACGGATGCATCTAAGCAGGAGAAGTTTCTGGAAGGACTGAATGATGAGCTAAGCATGCAGTTGATGGTGGCAACCTTCAACAACTACCAGGAGTTTGTATATAGAGCTCTTCTGATTGAAGGGAAGCAGCAGCAGATTGACAACCGCAAGAGTAAGTATGGACAAGGGAAGTACAATTCAGGAGCTCAGCAGAGGCCCCGTTGTACCCCAAACTCGGGAGGACACCTTCACCATAACCATGGAGGCCATAATTCCAATGGAGGGAGTTTGCTCAACCATAGTGGCCCCAAGAATGGGAATGGAAATGGAGGAAGCAACGAACAGAACCGTTCCAACCCAGCAACGCCCGCCAAGAAGGATCTAAGTCACATTACTTGTTTCAAGTGCGGGAAGAATGGACATTACGCCACAGAGTGTTCTGAAGCAAAGAATGGAAATGGCAATGGAAGCTCTGGGAAGAAGCCCAACCCTTTCAACAGAGGACAAGTGAACCACGTTAGCATGGAGGAGGTTGAAGCCCATCCAGATGCAGTAATAGGTAAGTTTTTGGTTAAGTCATTTACTGCAATCATTCGTTTTGATACTGGTACATCGCATTGATACATATCAAGGGGATTTGTCGATAAGTATAAGTTGCCCACCAAAGTTCTTAGAACACCTATGTTAGTAAGCTCGCCAGGAGCGGAGCATATGGCAAGCTAAGGATGTTTTCAGATGCCATTGACCATAGGTAGGCATGTTTTCCCCTCAGACCTGATAATTCTGGAGTCGCAAGGTTTGGATGTGATTTTGGGAATGGATTGGCTATCGATGTATGGTGGGAACATCGATTGCGCCAGCAAGTCAATTATGCTCACCACCCTAGAAGAAATAAGGATCAAGTATGTATCCCGGCATGTGCCGAAGAGGATTCAAGTGAATTCCTTATCAGGAGTTGTACAGGAGGAGGAACCAGTGGTGAAGGATGTCCCTGATGTATTTCCAGAAGAGTTGCCAGGCATGCCACCAAATAGAGACATCGAGTTTTTGATTGAGCTTTTGCCAGGCACAGGGCCAATATCTAAGAGACCGTATAGGATGCTTGCAAAGGATTTGGGGGAAATTAAGAAGAAGATTAAGGAGTTACTGGATAAAGGCTATATTTGCCCAAGTTCATCACCTTGGGGATCACCAGTGCTTCTAGTGGAGAAGAAGGATGGATCGTTCAGGATGGTTGTTGATTATGGTGTATTGAATGAAGTGACGATCAAGAACAAGTACCCACTACCGATGATCAATGATTTGTTTGACCAGTTGCAAGGAGCTAAAGTATTTTCCAAGATCGATCTGCGATCAGGATACCACCAGCTGAAGATTCGAGAGCAGGATATACCTAAGACAACTTTTACCACAAGGTACGGGCTATATGAGTATATCGTTGTGTCATTTGGTCTGACTAACGCACCTGCCTATTTCATGAACATGATGAACAAGGTGTTTAGGGAGTTTCTGGATAAGTTCATCATGGTGTTCATTGATGACATACTAGTCTACTCGAAGAATGAAGAAGAGCATAAGGAGCATTTGTGTTTGGTACTTGGAAAGCTCAGAGAACATCAGTTATATGCCAAGGTCGGCAAGTGTGAGTTTTGATTGAAGGAAGTCGGATTCCTCGGACATGTTATATCCGAAGAAGGAATAGCAGTAGACCCTACCAAGGTTGTTACTATGACAAATTGGGAAGCACCCATGTCAGTTGAAGAGATCCAGAGTTTTCTTGGACTCGCAAGATACTACCGGAGGTTCATTGAGAATTTATCTAAGATTGCAAAGCCCATGATGGAGTTGTTGAAGAAGGACACCAAGTTCAAATGGACTGAGGAATGTGAGGCCAGTTTTTAGGAGTTGAAGAAATGTTTGGTTATAGCCCCAGTGTTGATTCTTCTAGATCAACGCAAGGATTATCAAGTGTATTGTGACGCTTCTCGTCGAGGACTTGGAGCAATGCTTATGCATGAGGGAAGAGTTGTTTCATATGCCTCACGACAGCTTAAACCCCATGAGTTGAATTATGCAACACACAATTTGGAGTTAGTAGCCATAGTGCATGTGTTGAAGACATGGAGACATTTTCTCATCAGAAACCACTATGAGGTGTACATGGATCACAAGAGTTTGAAGTATATCTTCACGCAGAAGGAGTTGAATCTCAGGCAGAGGATATGGTTGGAGCTCATTAAGGATTATGATATGAGGTTCCATTATCATCCTGAAAAGGCTAACGTAGTAGCCGATGCGTTGAGCCGCAAGAGTCATGTCAATACACTCATGACCGGAGAATTACCCAGGGAGTTAGCAGAGGATCTTTGCGAGCTAAGCTTGGAGATAGTTCCAAGAGGCTATGTAGCAGCATTGGAGATTCAGTCTACTTTGATGGATAAGATCAGAGAAGCTCAAAAGACGGACAAGGAGATTGCCAAGATAAAGGAAAGGATGAGCAAAGGAAAGGCTAAAGGATTTCGTGAGGATGAGCATGATAACTTATGGTTTGAGGACCACGTATATGTGCCTAATGATCCGGAGATCAGGAAGTTGATTCTACAGGAGGCCCATGATTCGCCGTATTCGATTCACCCAGGAAATACTAAGATGTATTTGGATTTGAAGGACAGTTTCTGGTGGACCGGAATGAAGAAGGATATTGCTGAGTATGTAGCAGTTTGTGATGTATGTCAGAGAGTGAAGGCAGAGCATCAGAAGCCAGCAGGTTTGCTAAAGCCATTACCGATACCCGAATGGAAGTGGGATAAGCTGGGCATGGATTTTATCACGGGATTTCCCAGGACTCGTTCAGGCTATGACTCAATATGGGTTGTAGTCGATCGGTTGACGAAGGTAGCTCATTTAATCCCAGTGAAGACCACTTACACCAGTGCTAAGTTGGCAAAGATATACATGACCAGGATCGTATGTCTGCATGGAGTTACGAGGACCATTGTATCAGATAGAGGAACCCGGTTTACCTCAAAGTTCTGGAATTAGTTGCATGAGACTTTGGGTACCAGGCTAGAGTTTAGTACAGCCATTCATCCACAGACAGATGGACAGACCAAGAGAGTCAATCGGATTCTAGAGGACATGTTGAGAGCTTGTGCGCTAGACTATGGATCTAGTTGGGACGATAATTTGTCATATGCAGAGTTCTCTTACAACAACAGCTATCAAGCCAGTTTGAAGATGGCCCATTTCGAAGCTTTGTACGGAAGGAGGTGCAGGACACCATTGTTATGGGATGAAGTTAGATACCGTCAGTTGTTTGGACCAGATTTGATTAAAGAGTCTAAAGAGATGGTCAAACTAATTCGTGATAGACTGAAGGTAGGCCAGTCCAGGTAGAAGAGCTATGCGGATTCTAAACGCAAGGAGACAGTTTACAAAGTCGGAGATAGAGTTTATCTTCGTGTGTCCCCACTTCGAGGAGTTAAGCGATTTGGAGTTAAGGGAAAGTTAGCACCATGTTTTGTGGGACCATGCAAAGTTTTGGAACGTATGGGAGAAGTTGCTTACAAGTTGGAGTTACCCAAAGGATTGCCTGGAGTTCATGATGTGTTCCATGTTTCCCAGTTGAAGAAGTGACACGCAGAGATGGGTGATATTCCTCTAAGAGATACAGTGTCACTGGAAGCGATTCAGTTGGATAGCGATTTGACCTACGAGGAGAAACTAGTCAAGATTATCGAGTTTGCTAGCCGAGTCACACGCAGCAAGGTTATCAAGTTCTGCAAAGTTCAGTGGAGTCACCATACCGAGGATGAAGCCACCTGGGAACAAGAGGAAGACCTACGGAAGGACCACCCTCACCTATTTCCTAGCCAACCTGAATCTCGAGGGCGAGATTCATCTTAAGGGGGGTAGGTTTGTAACATCCCAAATTTTCAATTTGGAATGTGTCGGGGGTTGGGTGCGACATATGCCAAAGGATGGCTTATCATGGTGGGAGCGAGTAGAACATCGCCGGTGCGTGGAAGCAGGATAAGGCGTAGACACGAACGCCGGCGCACTTTACCCAGGTTCGGGGCTCTCCTAGGAGATAACACCCCTAGTCCTGCTCTATGGGGTCTCCGCATGATCACTAAGGCACTAGTGAATACAAAGGTGCTCCTTGAGCTTTACGCTAGAGGAAGAGGAAAGCAAGGCTTGCTCCCTTCTGCCTCTATGTATGGGTCTAGTTCTAACAGGTTGGGAACCCTTTGCATGGATGCCCTGGGGGTTTATATAGGCCTCCCCCCAGGGGTACAACAGTAACTTGGCCGGGTGTAGGACCCGGTTGTCAATGTCTCTGATTGCCGGCTTCTCCGTCGGCTGCTGGGGCCCACCGCCTGGTGGGACCCGCTGATTGGTCGGCTATGGAGCCGACAGGACGCCTCCGTCGTTGGCGGGTCTGGTTGGTGGCTGATCACTGTAGTCGTGATGTTAATGACGCATGCTTGGTCGGGGAGGGCATGGCTACAGTCCCGCCGCCTAGTGGGAGATCAATGTAGCCTCGCCGTGTCTAGTCTGGTTAATTGCGCACGGGCCTCAAGGAAGGATCCGGCTAACCGCTAGGAGCCGTATCCCCTTGGATCCGACTGGTCGGGCTAAGCCGTCCTCCGGGCCCTTGCTGCCTAGTAGGGCCCACCGTCGGCAAGCCGTACCGACAGGCCGTTGTGGGAGTAGGCCCCGCCTGACAGGGGTGACATCAAGGGTGGGGTGGCAACAGTGCCACGTTGTGCGGAGACCTCCGCCCATACGGGGCACTGTGGCCAAGCCAAGCCCAGGATTCGGGGGTGATGGTGTAGCCTCACCCCGTCTTGTCCTCTTGATGAGGGGGGCAGACTCTGAGGGCGCCGGGGGCCGCCTGCTGGGAGCCGGCCTCTCTAGAGGCCACCCGCAAGGAGTCGGCCCACCTTGGTGCCGTATGCTGGTACTTGGCCGTCTTCTGGCAGCCGGCCGTTGAGCCAGTCGGCCACCAGAAGGCGGCGCTTCATTCTGGAGTCTCATGGGGCGCAGCCGGCCCAAAGTCTTGAAAGGTTCAGGGACTCGGGTTAGGCTACCCGTGGCCCATTACTCCGACAGAATGTTATACATTAGATCATCATTGCATATCATATTTTATTACATTTTGGCTTGATCCTAGAAATTCTACGTAACTCAAGGAGCACAGAGAGAGTTGGGGATTTTGTTATTTTCATATTTGAGTTTTCTCAAATTTTGAAAAGAGGATCGTTTGATTTTAATTATTTTTCTCTCCAAATATTTCCAATATGAAAATAAAAGAAAGGGGATAAAATGAATTTCCCAAAATAAAGAAATATGGGAGGTTAAATATTAAAATCAAATAAAATTTTTATTTGGAGTTTTATCGCTATTTTATTTGAATTAGGAAAAAAATGTGTTTTTCAAAATTTCACTAGAGGCCCAAATAAATGTTCACTTTCTCTGCTATATTTTTAGAGGACGGGGAAAATTTATTTCAGGATTTTTGGAGTCAGTTTAGTATTTCTTTTCTTCATTTTTCCGCACGGAATTATTTAAAAAAATCCCACCGACCTACTCGGGTCGTCCCAGACTAGGACTCTAGCCCGACCGACCCTTTAAGAGGCGAGGGCCCGAGCCGCCGAAACCCTAGCCCCAGCCCCGCATCCTGCTGCCGCTGCCGAAGTCCGCCGCCGCCGTTGCCCCACGCCTCGCCACCGACCCCGCCGCCCCGCCAGAGTCCGCCGCCGCCGCCGTTCCACCCCGCCGAGGTAGCCACCCGCCGCCGCCAGTTTTTGCCAGAAAACCATTGGGTTTTTTTAGAAAACCCTTGGTTATTTTATTTTAGATTTGTTTTATTTTTTCCGGTTTAGTTATTTAGCGAACGCCCGTTCGTACGTTCGTTTTAACGAACGGTTTTCACTCGTTAGCCGCAGACCGCGAACGTTCGTTCGTTAGCCTATTCGTCAATTTTTCTTTTTCTAGTGTTTTTTCGTGATTATTTTCGATCGCGATTTCTGCCCTCATTTTCGTTTTAGTTTATCTTTTGGCCCATTTATCCGAATCAGGAGATTCAAGCGCCCAGATCTTCGTCTCGAAGCCCTCTTTCTGTTTAACCAACTTGAACAAGATTTTGGTACTAGAAAATTTGACTCTAGTCCAGGTTAGTAATCAGATCTTGTTTCTTTCGCACTTTGAGTTTCGTTGTTTCGTTTGATTTGATTCTTTTTGCAAACCAGAGTTCTTAAGTTGAAATTTCTGGTTAGATCTCTTATTTGAGTTTTAACCATGCTTCTAGTTGAGTGCTTATTGTATGCTTGTTTGTTTGCGATAGAGTACCCGGAGTGCGAAGCGTGCTACTACGAGTCTCTAGGTTTCACGGATCATCAGCAAGGCAAGTAACACTTTGATCATACATCTTTACTACCCAGTTTTATTGCATTGAATTGCATTAGATCAATCCTCAAACAATTGCATGGTTAGGATCTGATTTATATGTGGGTTTTGGGAAGTGGATGATGAGGTAGAA
The DNA here is from genome assembly GCF_002162155.2 of Triticum dicoccoides. Classification (NCBI taxonomy): domain Eukaryota; kingdom Viridiplantae; phylum Streptophyta; class Magnoliopsida; order Poales; family Poaceae; genus Triticum; species Triticum dicoccoides. The sequence continues at coordinate 596,889,930 of NC_041391.1, forward strand.
CCTATTGCCCTGTTTACTATCAAACCTTTGGGAGTTACTTCTACGTTGTTTATATTGCTATCCTATGCTCGTAGACGTGGTTTGGTTCAAGTGATTCATGACAGATGTGAGAGTTATTATTAATGGTTAACTTAAGGTGGCAACTTTAATACACATCTGGGTGGATTGCTTGAGGCACCCTGGAATACCCAGTGGTTGTCAGGGAACCTGTAGAATCCAGTGTTGTCCTAGGATATCCCAGAGTACCCGTGTGATCATCCTACAGTTCGCCACCCAGGCTCAAAGGGATCATAAGATTATTCATGCTAGAAACTTCCGTGTGTAGCCACAAGCTATTATGGGCTCTAGCATAGTCGAGTAAGTTGCAAGACCTCTTTTAGTGGTGGGCTAGCAGATGTAGGGGAAAGTAGGTGTAACTGTCCACCCAGAGTAAAGAGTTATTGTTTCAGAAAGATTGTGTCTCGATTCTCCGACCATGGATGTATTCGAGTCTTGTGGGGAAAAGTGCGCAAACCTCTGCAGAGTGTATAAACTAATCATGGTTAGTCGTGTCCCCGGTTATGGACGTTTTGAGTGCCTAGTTCTTGGATTATCATGTTGATCTCATCACTCTAAATATAATTTGATTGAGTTAATGATGATGCTTAATTGGGATTGAGTTGGAGGAACCTTCTCAATGTTTAACAACCACCATGATAGTTAAATAAAATTTATTCCTTTGTTGTAGGGAAAATTGGCTTTATGCAAAACTGTAACCATAGAGCTTTCCACCAGCCATATATGCATGTAGTGATAGCACTTATTCTGTTCATTTCTCTAAGTGTTACATTGCCAGCATATTCCATGTGCTGGCCCATTTCAGGCTGCAACGTTCATGTTGCAGACTTTTCAAATGACGAGTAAGGTGCCATAGGTCGTTGTCTTTCACTCAATGATACCGTTGGAGTTGATGGACTCACTTTATATTCCAAGCCTTCCGCTGTTATCGTATTTAGATGGCCTTAAGTCATATTATTGTAATGAGTTCTTGATACGTCTCCAACGTATCTATAATTTATGAAGCATTCATGCTATTTTATTATCTGTTTTGAATGATTACGGGTTTTATTATACACTTTTATATTACTTCTGGGGCTAACCTACTAACCGGAGGCCCGGCCCATATTGTTGTTTTATTGCATGTTTCGGTATTTCGAAGAAAAGGAATATCAAACGGAGTCCAAACGGAATGAAACCTTCGGGAGCGTGATTTTTGGAAAAGATATGATCCGGGACACTTGGAGTTCAAGCCAAGGAAGGTTCAAGGAAGCCAGGAGACAGGAGGGTGCGCCCACTCCCCCCGGGCGCACCCCCTGTCTCCTGGGCCCCTTGAGGCTCCCCCGACCGACTTCTTTCGCCTATATAAGTCCACGTACCCTAAAAACATCGAAACAGAAGATAGATCGGGAGTTCCGCCGCCGCAAGCCTCTGTAGCCACCAAAAACCTCTCGGGAGCCCGTTCTGGCACCCTGCCGGAGGGAGAATGCATCACCGGTGGCCACCTTCATCATCCCGGCGCTCTCCATGACGAGGAGGGAGTAGTTCATCCTCGGGGCTGAGGGTATGTACTAGTAGCTATGTGTTTGATCTCTCTCTCTCTCTCGTGTTCTCTCTATGGCACGATCTTGATGTATCGCGAGCTTTGCTATTATAGTTGGATCTTATGATGTTTCTCCCCCTCTACTCTCTTGTGATGAATTGAGTTTTCCCTTTGAAGTTATCTTGTCGGATTGAGTCTTTAAGGATTTGAGAACACTTGATGTATGCCTTGTCGTGCTTATCTGTGGTGACAATGGGATATTCACGTGATCCACTTGATGTATGTTTTGGTGATCAACTTGCGGGTTCCGTGACCTTGGGAATCTATGCATAGGGGTTGGCACACGTTTTCGTCTTGACTCTTCGGTAGAAACTTTGGGGCACTCTTTGAAGTACTTTGTGTTGGTTGAATAGATGAATTTGAGATTGTGTGATGCATATCGTATAATCATGCCCACGGATACTTGAGGTGACAATGGAGTATCTAGGTGACATTAGGGTTTTGGTTGATTTGTCTCTTAAGGTGTTATTCTAGTATGAACTCTATGATAGATTGAGCGGAAAGAATAGCTTCATGTTATTTTACTACGAACTCTTGAATAGATAGAACAGAAAGGATAACTTTGAGGTGGTTTCGTACCCTACCATAATCTCTTCATTTGTTCTCCGTTATTAGTGGCTTTGGAGTGACTCTTTGTTGCATGTTGAGGGATTGTTATATGATCTATCTATATTATTATTGTTGAGAGAACTTGCACTAGTGAAAGTATGAACCTTAGGCCTTGTTTCCAAGCATTGCAATACCTTTTACGCTCACTTTTATCATTAGTTACCTTGATGTTTTTATAATTTCATATTACAAAAACCTTTATCTACCATCCATATTGCACTTGTATCACCATCTCTTCGCCGAACTAGTGCACCTATACAATTTGCCATTGTATTGGGTGTGTTGGGGACACAAGAGACTCTTTGTTATTTGGTTGCAGGGTTGTTTGAGAGAGACCATCTTCATCCTACGCCTCCCACGGATTGATAAACCTTAGGTCATCCACTTGAGGGAAATTTGCTACTGTCCTACAAACCTGTGCACTTGCAGGCCCAACAACGTCTACAAGAAGAAGGTTGTGTAGTAGAAATCAAGCTCTTTTTTGGCGTCGTTGCCAGGGAGGTGAGTGCTTGAAGGTATATCTTTAGATCTTGTGATCGAATCTTTTTGTTTCTTGTTTTATCACTAGTTTAGTTTATAAAAGAAAACTACAAAAAAATGGAATTGAGTTTGTCTCATACGCTTCATATTTTTAATATCCTTCATGAGTATGATAAAAAGGAAAATTGTTCTCAAGTGTTAGAAGAAGAAATCTATAGAATGTTTGATACTAAATCTTTGAATGATGATTATGATTGCAATGTTGTTAGTATGAACTCTTTAAATATCCATAGTACTAATGATGATTGCACTAGTTATGATGAAAATATCTCTTATAAGCATGTCAATTTTTGTGGAGTAGATTGGGTTTGCAAGTACACACCAAATAGGGAAAATAGATATTGCACGAGGCATAAGCATTTGGAAACTAAATTGTTGCAAGAAAGTCTTGATGTTTGTGCTAAAAAATTCAATATTTTTCGCGCTCCTTGTGAACTTTGCAATGAACGTGGTCATTTAAATCTCCGATGCAAATTGTTTCATGACCAAATCATGTCCAAAAATTGCGATAACTTGATTACCCTTGAGCATCATAAAGAGCTTAGTATTCTTTTAGGGTATGAAGAAATGGAACGTATAACTGAGGGTATTCCAAAATTTAATCTTGATAGAGTTCTTGATTTTGATCTAGAAAAGATTTATTTGTATTGTGCGGTGAATTGCATTGAAAATCCTTATATTGCCAATTACCAAAAGGAAAGGAAGCAAATATAAGATGAAGAGAATACTAATGAAAGGGAAGAGACCTCCCAATCTCCTCGTATTATTGCTTATGATGAATCAGGTAACAAGGAGGATCTTTCTATTCAACCAATCCCATCAATAAAGAAGGTTGAACCCACACATAATGTGAAGAAGAAAAGAAGGATCAACAAAGGTAAAAAGGTATCCCTCCCAAATGATGTTGCTCCTACTACTCATTGTGATGATGGTAATTGCTATACTATTGGTGCTATCCATACTATTAATGATGAAAATGATTATGCTTATGATATGAAAGGGCCCAAGCTTGGGGAAGCTATGTTTGATGAGGATGACATATTTTAGAATATATTTTCTGAAATTAATGTTTGCCCCAAGCTTGGGGATGCTACGTTTAATGAGATGATATTTTTAGCATCCCATGTTTTGATATGCAAAGTGTTATGATGGTTGCATGCCTCTTACCTATGATGATAATATTTATGAAAGTGGATTTGGAAGAGTGTCAACTTTATTTAGTTATGATTCCACTATCTTGGAAGAGGTTTCAATCGATTATGATGAGAACAGAGTTGCTACTTATGATGATTATTGTGATGAAACTTATGCTATAAAAAGTAGTGATGATTATATTTATAAAACTTGTCATGATTCTGATTACCCTTTTTATGAACATTACTCTTTTAATGTGGAAACAATTTATAGTATTCAAGTCTTTTATGATACTCCCACTATTACGAATAAGAAGAATTTTGCTTATGTGGAGAGTAGTAAATTTTCTATGCTTTTAGATCATGAAAATAATGCTTTAGGTGCTGGTTATATTGTTGAATTCATTCATTATGCTACTGAAAATTATTATGAGGGAGGAACATATGCTTGTAGGAATTGCAATAAATCAAGTTTCCTTCCTATGTGTTGGAAATTTTGAAGCTATGCTTGTTTTACCTTCCTATGCTAGTTGATTATTGTTCGCATAAGTTGTTTGCTCACAGAATCCATATGCATAGGAAGTGGGTTATACTTAAATGTTCTAGTCATATTCTTCACGATGCTCTCTTCATGTTTCAATTCTTATCTTTTATGTGAGCATCATTGAAATCATCATGCCTAGCTAGAGCCGTTAAACGATAGTGCTTGTTGGGAGGCAACCCAACTTTACTTTTGTTCCTTGCTTTTTGTTACTTTTTAGTAATAAATAATTCATCTAGCCTCTGGTTAGATGTGGTTTTATGTTTTAATTAGTGTTTGTGCCAAGTAGAGCCTTTGGGAAGACTTGGGTGAAGTCTTCATGATCATGCTGTAAAAAACAGAAACTTTAGCGCTCACGAGATCAGCTGCCATTTTTTACTGGAGAGTGATTTTAGGATGATTCTTGTTGAAGATCATTAATAGACAAATTCCACACGTCCACCAATTTATTTCATAATTTTTTGAGTTCCAGAAGTATACGTTTCATACAGATTACTACAGACTGTTCTGTTTTTGACAGATTCTGTTTTCTATGTGTTCTTTGCTTATTTTGATGAATCTATGAGTAGTATCGGAGGATATGAACCATAGAGAAGTTAGAATACAGTATATATTACACCAATATGAATTTAGAATGAGTTCACAACGGTACCTAAGTGGTGGTTTTTATTTTCATATACTAATCTATCTCACGAGTTCTTATTGAGTTTGGTGTGGATGAAGCTTCTAATAAAAAGAGAAACCATGATATTAGAGGAATTAAGGAGACACAAAAGTTCAAGCTTGGGGATTCCCAAGGCACCCAAGGATAATATTTCAAGAAGTCTCAAGCATCCAAGCTTGGGGATGCCCCGGTAGGCATCCCACCTTTCTTCTTCAACAACTATCGGTTAGTATCGGTTGAACCTAAGTTTTTGCTTCTTCACATGAGTTGTGCTATCCTTGCAATGTCATTTTATTTTGCTTTGCTTGCTGTTTGAATAAAGTACTTAAGATCTGAAATTCTTTAATGAGAGAGAGTCTTCATATAGCTACATAATTATTTAGCTACTCATCGTTCTTCACTTATATCTTTTTGGAGTAGTTTGTCATTTACTCGTGTGCTTCACTTATATCCTATGAGTAAATGGTTGAATGAGTTGAATGCCATAAATCTGAAATTTTATATGTTTCATTTGCTTATTCCACAGGGAGTAATGGCTTCACATCTAAGAAGTAGAGGTTTATTGAAGGTTAGCAAGCATTGTATTGGTCATTTGAACAATTCATGAAAGAATATTGAAGGAAGAGAGATTTCACATATAAATATACTATCCTAGACATCTTTTATAATTGTGAGCACTCATTAAAGTATGACATGCTAAAGAGTTGATGTTGGACAAGGAAGACAACATAATGGGTTATGTTTTCTCACATCTCAGTTAAAGTATATTGTCATGGATCATTCAAACATGTTGAGCTTGCCTTTCCCCCTCATGCTAGCCAAAATTCCTTGCACCAAGTAGAGATACTACTTGTGCTTCCAAATATCCTTAAACCTAGTTTTTGCCATGAGTGTCCACCATAACTACCTATAAGCGGTATTTACCTGCCGTTCCAAGTAAATTTGCATGTGCCAAACTCTAAACCTTCAAATAATAATTTGTTTTGTATGCCCGAATCGCTCATGTAGCGATTGGGAGCTGTTAGTATCTTCCATGCTAGGTGGGCTATTCTCAAGCTGAGTGGACTTCGCTCATCATTCACGAGAAAAATGGCTGGTAACCGGGATGCCCAGTCCCATGATCAAAAGATCAAAATCAAATCAAAAATAATTAAAACAAAACTCCCCTAGGATTGATGTTAGTTGGCGGCACCCTTTGTTTCGGGCAAGCCATGGATTGATGATTGTTGGTGGAGGAAGGGTAAAAACTTTACCATTCTATTTGGGAACCGCCTATAATGTATGTAGTATGGAAGATATTGGGAACTCTTGGTTGTTATGTTGACAATGAGATCATACCTCTCAAAGTTATTTATCTCTATTTCAAAATTGAGCTCTGGCACCTCTGCAAATCCCTGCTTCCCTCTGCGAAGGGCCTATCTTTTACTTTATGTCTTTTACTTTATGCAAGAGTCAAGGTGATCTTCACCTTTCCCTTTTTCATTTTATCCTTTGGCAAGCACCTCGTGTTGGAAAGATCCTGATATATATATCCAATTGGATGTAAGTTAGCATGAACTATTATTATTGACATCACCCAAAGGTGAATACGTTGGGAGGCAACACTATAAGCCCCTATCTTTGTTAGTGTTTGATTAAAACTCCATAACCACAAGTATTGCGTGAGTATTAGCAATTGTAGAAGACTATATGATAGTTGAGTATGTGGAGTTTGCTAAATCAAAGCTCTGACATAGACCCTTCCTGAAAATAAGATGAATTGTAATTGTCTGATGACTAAGAATGAAGTTTGCTAGTTTTCAAGAAAGTTTATGGTCTATGCTTCAACATGTGAATTGCTTGTTACTTGTTCGTGAGAAGTTTTACGAGATGAACTACTGTTATGACATATAATCATGCTAGAAAAGGTGATTGAAATTATCATTGATCAAACTTGTGCACCTTCTAGCATTCACACTTCATAAATTCTTTCTTTTATCATTTACCTACTCAAGGACGAGCAGGAATTAAGCTTGGGGATGCTGATACGTCTCCAACGTATCTATAATTTATGAAGCATTCATGCTATTTTATTATCTATTTTGAATGATTACGGGCTTTATTATACACTTTTATATTACTTTTGGGACTAACCTACTAACCGGAGGCCCAGCCCATATTGTTGTTTTATTGCATGTTTCAGTATTTCGAAGAAAAGGAATATCAAACGGAGTCCAAACGGAATGAAACCTTCGGGAGTGTGATTTTTGGAAAGGATATGATCCGGGAGACTTGGAGTTCAAGCTAGGGAAGGTTCAAGGAAGCCATGATATAGGAGGGCGCGCCCACCCCCTAGGTGCGCCCCCTGTGTCCTGGGCCCCTCAAGGCTCCCCCGACCAACTTCTTTCGCCTATATAAGTCCACATACCCTAAAAACATCGAAATAGAAGATAGATTGGGAGTTCCGCCGCCTCAAGCCTCTGTAGCCACCAAAAACCTCTTGGGAGCCCATTACGGCACCCTGTCGGAGGGTGAATCCATCACCAGTGGCCATCTTCATCATCCCGGCGCTCTCCATGACAAGGAGGGAGTAGTTCACCCTCGGGGCTGAGGGTATGTACCAGTAGCTATGTGTTTGATCTCTCTCTCTCTCTCTCTGTTCTCTCTATGGCACGATCTTGATGTATCGCAAGCTTTGTTATTATAGTTGGATCTTATGATGTTTCTCCCCCTATACTCTCTTGTGATGAATTGAGTTTTCCCTTTGAAGTTATCTTGTTGGATTGAGTCTTTAAGGATTTGAGAACACTTGGTGTATGTCTTGCCGTGCTTATCTGTGGTGACAATGGGATATTCACGTGATCCACTTGATATATGTTTTGGTGATCAACTTGCGGGTTCCGTGACCTTGGGAATCTATGCATAGGGGTTGGCACACGTTTTCGTCTTGACTCTTCGGTAGAAACTTTGGGGCACTCTTTGAAGTACTTTGTGTTGGTTGAATAGATGAATCTGAGATTATGTGATGCATATCGTATAATCATGCCCACGGATACTTGAGGTGACAATGGAGTATCTAGGTGACATTAGGGTTTTGGTTGATTTGTCTCTTAAGGTGTTATTCTAGTATGAACTCTATGATATATTGAGCGGAAAGAATAGCTTCATGTTATTTTACTACGAACTCTTGAATAGATAGAACAGAAAGGATAACTTTGAGGTGGTTTCATACCCTACCATAATCTCTTTGTTTGTTCTACGCTATTAGTGGCTTTGGAGTGACTCTTTGTTGCATGTTGAGGGATTGTTATATGATCTATCTATGTTATTATTGTTGAGAGAACTTGCACTAGTGAAAGTATGAACCTTAGGCCTTGTTTCCAAGCATTGCAATACCGTTTAAGCTCACTTTTATCATTAGTTACCTTGCTGTTTTTATAATTTCAGATTACAAAAACCTTTATCTACCATCCATATTGCACTTATATCACCATCTCTTCGCCGAACTAGTGCACCTATACAATTTGCCATTGTATTGGGTGTGTTGGGGACACAAGAGACTCTGTGTTATTTGGTTGCAGGGTTGTTTGAGGGAGACCATCTTCATCCTACGCCTCCCACGGATTGATAAACCTTAGGTCATCCACTTGAGGGAAATTTGCTACTGTCCTACAAACCTGTGCACTTGCAGGCCCAACAACGTCTACGAGAAGAAGGTTGTGTAGTAGACATCAGTTCTCTTTGAGACTATTTGATGTAATAAGTGTGTGATTGCTACTCTGTTATAAATCCTCGAGTGTTATGTGTGTAAGCATTACCGATCCAGTGATGACACTGATGCACAGAGATCAGACTGTTTGAGGTCTGGTCACTACACAATGATTGAGCATAATTGGCTAGGGATAACTTGCTTTAGCATTGACATTTTGAAAGACATGGTTTCTTGTTGGTATGCTTGAGTATTAAAGTCTTCATGTCAAAACTAGACTATCGCTTTGAACCATATAAAAGTACAAATGTCCATGCTACAAAGAAAAGATTATGTGATGAACATGTCAGGCAACATTCCACATCAAAAATTCTGTTTTTATCATTTACCTACTCGAGGACGAGGAGGAATTAAGCTTGGGGATGCTCATACGTCTCCACCGTATCTATATTTTTTTATTGTTCCATGTTGTTATCTTATCATTCTTGGATGTTTTACAATCATTTTATAGTCATTTTATATCATTTTTTGGTAACCTATTAACATAGTGCCCCGTGCCAGTTGCTGTTTTCTGCTTGTTTTTTACATCGCAGGATATCAATACCAAACGGAGTCCAAACGCAGCGGAACTTTTTGTGGATTTTTCTGGACCAGAAGACACCTTATGGGCCAAGAAAATAACTGTGGGGTGCTCCGAGGGGAGCACAACCTTGCTGTTGGGGATATAACTATTTGTGTAAGCCGCCCAGGAGTGGCCGGGTTATGCAAAGAGGATTCACCAAAGAGAAGCCCAAGACCAAGGCATGAAGATGGCGGTTCATAGAAAGCTTAAGGACCACAGGCGACTTAAGGCCCGTTGTATTAAACCGCTATAATAATGTTACTTGTATCATAAGGTAGACTTAACTGGTCACCGAGCCGGACATTGTTATAAGCCGGTCAGGACTCTGTAAGCCGCAGGGCGTCCAACCGTGTATATAAGGGGACGACCCACTGGCGGCTTAGGGCAAGAAACAACTCATGGAGAGCCAGGCATAGCGTATCTCGCTCCCTGGTCATCGAAACATCAATACCAACCCAACTAGACGTAGGCCTTACCTTCACCGTAAGGGGCCGAACTAGTATAAAACCCCTCGTGTCCTTTGTCCCGATTAACCCCTTCAAGCTTCCTAGTTGCAATGGCTCCACAACTAAGTCCTTTCACGAGGACATCTGACGTGACAATTCCACAACACCTTCTCTATAGATACCCCAATATTCCAGAAACCCTAGGGGAGTCGACGAAAATCAATTCCAGCCACCGCAAGTTCCAGAAACACCAGACCCAATCTAGACACCATCACAAAGGGGTTCATCATGTCCATTGGTGCATCTCCGATGATGCGTGAGTAGTTCTTTGTAGACCTATGGGTTTGTAGTTAGTAGCTAGATGGCTTCCTCTCTCTCTCTCTCTCTCTCTCTCTCTCTCTCTCTCTCTCTCTCTCTTCATTCTCAATACAATGGTCTCTTGGAGATCCATATGATGTAAGTCTTTTTGCGGTGTGTTTGTTGGGATCCGATGAACTTTGAGTTTATGATCAGATCTATGTTTTTATCCATGAAAGTTATTTGAGTCTTCTTTGATTTCTTGTATGCATGATTGATTATAGCCTCGTGTTTCTTCTCCGATATTTGGGTTTTGTTTGGCCAACTTGGTCTATTTATCTTGCAATGGGAAGAGGTGCTTTGTGATGGGTTCGATCTTAGGGTTCTTGATCCCAGTGACAGAAGGGGAAACGACACATATGTATCATTGCTATTAAGGATAACAAGATGGAGTCTATTTCTACATAAATAGATCTTGTCTACATCATGTCATTGTTCTTATTGCATTACTCCGTTTTTCCATGAACTTATAACACTAGATGCATGTTGGATAGCGGTCAATGTGTGGAGTAATAGTAGTAGATGCAGGCAGGAGTCGGTCTACTAATCTTGGACGTGATGCATATATAATGATAATTGTGTGGACATCATCATGATTATTTGAAGTTCTATCAATTGCCCAACCATAATTGTTTTCCCACCGTTTGCTATTTTTCTCGAGAGAAGCCACTAGTGAAACCTACGGCCCCCCAGTCTCTTCTTATCATATTTGCCTTTGCGATCTATTTTCCTTTGCTTTTATTTTCAGATCTATTAAACCAAAAATACAAAACTACCTTGCTGCACTTTATTTTATTTGCGATCTATTTATCCTATCTATCACAACATCATCACATCTTTTCGCCAATTTGTGGCACCGTTACCCGAAAGGGATTGACAACCCCTTTAACACGTCAGGTTGCGAGCATTTGTTATTTGTGTGTTGGGGTTGTTTACGTTGTGTTTCTTGGTTCTCCTACTGGTTCGATAACCTTGATCTCATCACTAAGGGAAATACCTATCGTCGCTGTGCTGCATCATCCCTTCCTCTTTGGGGAAATACCGACGTAGTTCCAACATGCATCCAAGAGGAAAGGGTGATGCAACAAAGTAGAGATAAGTATTTCCCTCAGTTAAGAACCAAGGTATCAATCCAGTTGGAGGAACACACAAATTTCCAATAGATCACCTGCACAAACTAACAAACACTTGCACACAACGCAAAAAGGGGTTGCCAATCCCTTCATGATCACTAGCAAGGGTGAGATCTGATAGAGATAGGTACAAAAGATAAGTAAAAGTGTAAAATAAAGTAATGATAAATAAATTGCAGCAAGGTATTTTTGGGTTTTTAGTTTATAGGTCTGAAAATAATATGATAAAAAATAGACCCGGGACCATAGGTTTCACTAGAGGCTTCTCTCTTGAAGAAAGCGTACGGTGGGTAAACGAATTACTGTTGAGCAATTGGTAGAAAAGTGCATAATTATGACGATATCTAAGGCAATGATCGTGAAAATATGCATCATGTCCGTGACAAGTGGACCGACTCTTGCCTGCATCTACTACTATTACTCCAAACATCGACCGCTATCCAGCATGCATCTAGTGTATTAAGTTAACAAGAATGGAGTAACGTCTTAAGAACGATGACATGATGTAGAGGGATAGATCCACACAATATGGTAAAACCCCCATATTTTATCCTTAATGGCAACAATACAAATACGTGGCTCGCTACCCCTACTGTCACTGGGTGAGGACACCACAAGATAGAACCATCACAAAGCACCTCTCCCATTGCAAGATAGATCAATCTAGTTGGCCAAACCAAATCAATAGATCAGATAGAAATACAAAGCTATCTTAATCATGCATAAAATAGTTCAGAGAAGACTCAAATAATATTCATAATAATCTGATCATAAACCCACAATTCATCGGATCTCAACAAAAACATCACAAAAGAAGATTACATCGAATAGAACTCTAAGAACATCAAGGAGAACATTGTATTAAAGATCAAAGAGAGAGAAGAAGCCATCTAGCTACTAGTTGTGGACCCGTAGGTCTGTGGTAAACTATTCAAACATCATCAGAAGGGCAGCAAGGTTGGTATAGAGGCCCTCTGTGATCGAATCCCCCTCCGGCAGAGTGCTAGAAAAGGCCCCAAGATGGGATCTCACGAGAATAGAAGCTTGTGGCGGCAAATAAGTATTTTTGGTGTGCCCTCTGACGTAAGGGGGATATTTGGGTATTTATAGAGAAGAGATTAGGGTTAGGAGAGCCACAGGGGGACCACAAGCCTAGGGGCACCCCCTGGGGCATGCCCTGAGGGCTTGTGGCTCCCTCATGGGTCTTCTGGCCTCTTCCCAAAGCTTCGTGGTTGTCTTCTGGTCGAAGAAAAATCCTGAAAAAGTTTCGTTCCATTTGGACTCGTTTAGTATTGATTTTCTGTAGAAGACAAAAACAAGGGAAAAAACAACAACTGGCACTGGGCACTAGGTTAATAGGTTAGTCCCAAAAAATGATACTCCCTCCATCAAGAAATACTTGTCAAAGAAATGGATGTATATAGACATGTTTTAATTTTAGATACATCCATTTTTATTCATTTCAGCAACAAGTAATTCCGGACGGAGGGAGTATAAAATAGCATATTGATTCATATACAACATCCAAGATTGATAATATAATAGCATGGAACAATCAAAAATTATAGATACGTTGGAGACGTATCAACACCTCAAAGTTATCCTTTCTGATCGTTCTATCGAGCTATCCCTATAAGTGTCACAAACAACCCAAGAGTTCATACTAAAATAACACCATATGATACACATCAACCAACTCTAATGTCACCTAGATACTCCAATGTCACCATGAGTATCTGTGAGTTGATTATATGATATGCATCAAACAATTTCAAATTCATAATACTCAATCCAACACAAAGAGCCTCAAAGAGTGGCCCAAGATTTCTAGCGGAGAAACTAGGATGAAAACATGCATCAACCCCTATGCATAGATTACCCCAATGTCACCTCGGGAATCCATGAGTTGAGTGCCAAGACATACATCAAGTGCTCTCAAATCCATAAAAGTATTTGATCCGATTACAACGAAATCTTAAAGGTAAAAACTCAATCCATCACAACAAGATAGAGAGGGAGAAACACTATACGGTCCAACTATATTAACAAAGTTCGCGGTACATCAAGATCATGCTAAATAAAGAACACGCGAGAGTGAGAGAGAGAGAGATTAAACACATAGCTACTAGTACAAACCCTCAGCCCCTAGGGTGGGCTACTCCGTCCTCATCATGGTGACCACCAAGATGATGAAGATGGCCTTCGGTGATTATTTCCCACTCTGGCAATGTGCCGGATCAGGGTCTAGATTGGTTTTTTGTGGCTACAGAGGCTTGCAGTGGCAGAACTTCTAATCTAGGTTAACTTTTGGGTGTTTCTGAATATATAGGATTTTTTGGCGTCGGTCTCACACTAAGATGGGCCACGAGGAGCCCACTACCCACCAGGGCAAAAAATTATTTTTGGTGTATCCCTTGTTGTACGGGGAATATTTGGGTATTTATAGAACTGAAATTAGGGTTAGGGGAGTCCCGAGGGCCCCACAAGCCTAGGGGCGCCCCCCTATGAGCGTCTTGTGAGCTTGTGGCCCACTCGTGGCCCCTTTGGCCTCCTCCCGAAGCTTCATGGTTGTCTTCTGGTCCAAGAAAAATCCACAATAAGTTTTGTTCCGTTTGGACTCCGTTTGGTATTGATTTTTTGTAGAAGACAAAAAAAGGAGAAAACAACAACTGGCACTAGGCACTAGGTTAATAGGTTAGTCCTAAAAAGTGATATAAAATAGCATAAAAATGCATATAAAACATCCAGGATGGATAATATAATAGCATGGAACAATAAAAAATTATAAATATGTTGGAGATGTATCAAGCATCCCCAAGCCAATTCCTGCTCGTCCTCGTGTAGGTAAATGATAAAAACGGAATTTTTCATGTGGAATGCTACCTAACATGTTTATCAAGTAGTCTTTCTTATTATGGCATGAATATTCAGATCCATAAGATTCAAAACAAAATTGTAATATTGACATAAAAACAATAATACTTCAAGCATACTAATAAAGCAATCATAGCTTTTCAAAATATCATGGCTAAAGAAAGTTATCCCTACAAAATCATATAGTCTTGTCATGCTCTATCTTCATAACACAAAGTATTTATCATGCACAGCCCGGATGACAAGCCAAGAAATTGTTTCATACTTTTAGCGTTGTAAAGCTTTTTCAACTTTCATGCAATACATGACTGTGAGCCATGGATATAGCACTATGGGTGGAATAGAAGGTGGTAGCAGACAAAAAAGAGAAAGAAATTCTCACACCAACTAGGCAAATTAATAGGCTATGGAGATGCTCATCAATTGATATTGGTGCAAGTGAATGGGGTTTGCCATGCAACGGATGCATTAGAGCTATAAGTGTATGAAAGCTCGAAAGAAAACTAAGTGGGTGTGCATCCAACTCGCTTGCTCACGAAGGCATAGGGCAATTTGAGGAAGCCCGTCATTGGAATATACAAGCCAAGTTCTATAATGAAAAAAATTCCCATTAGTAATATATGAAAGTGATAACATAGGAGACTCTCTATCATGAAGAACATGATGCTATTTTGAAGCACAAGCGTGGAAAAAGGATAGTAACATTGTCCCTTCCCACTTTTTCTCTCATTTTTTCCTGTTTTCCTTTTTTTCTTTTGGGCTCTTTGGCCTCCTTTTTTATTTTCTTTTCTTTTGGGCTCTTTGGCCTCTTTATTTTTTAAAAAATTTTGGGGCTCTTTGGCCTCTTTTTATTATGAGTCCGGAGTCACATGCCGACTTGTGGGGGAATCATAGCACCCATCATCCTTTACTCACGTGGATAATGCTCTAATAATGATGATCATCACACTTTTATTTACTTAAAACGCAAGAACTAAACTCTATACTAGAACAAAAATATGACTCTATATGAATGCCTTCGGCGGTGCACCTGGATGTGCAATGATCTAGCGTGACATGTATAAAAAATATGAACGGTGGGCAAGCCACAAATACTATGCCAAATATATGATCATGCAAAGCAATATGATAATGATGGTATGTGTCATAATAAATGGAACGGTGTAAGTTGCATGACAATATATCTCAGAATGGCTACGGAAATGCCATAATAGGTATGTATGGTGGCTGTTTTGAGGAAAGGTATAAGGTGGTTTAATGCACCAGTGAAAGTTGCACGGTACTAGAGTGGCTAGCAAAGGTGGAAGGGTGAGAGTGCATATAATCCATGGACTCAACATTAGTCATAAATAACTCAAGTACTTATTGCAAAAGTTTATTAGCCCTCAAAACAAAGTGCTAATACGCATGCTCGTAGGGGGATAGATTGGTAGGAAAAGACCATCGCTCGTCCTCGACCACCACTCATAAGGAAGACAATAAAAAATAAATCATGCTCCATCTTCATCACATAACATAAGACCATACATGCATGCTTCGGGAATCACAAACCTTAACACAAGTATTTCTACTAACCTACAATTACCAACTAGCATGACTCTAATATCACCATTTTTATATCTCAAAACAATTGCAAGGAATCAAACTTCTCATATATTCAATGATCTACATGAAAGTTTTTATTATATCCACCTTGAATACCCATCATATTAGGACCAAATTCATTGGAATATACACGCCAAGTTCTATAATGAAAAATTCCCACTAGTAATATATGAAAGTGACAACATAGGAGACTCTCTATCATGAAGAACAGGGTGATATTTTGAAGCACAAGTGTGGAAAAGGGTAGTAACATTGTCCCTTCTCTCTTTTTCTCTCATTTTCCTTTTTTCCTTTTTTTTCTTTTGGGCTCTTTGGCCTCTTTTTTTATTTTTATTTTTTGGGCTCTTTGGCCTCTTTTTATTTTGAGTCCGGAGTCTCATCCAGACTTGTGGGGGAATCATAGCATCCATCATCCTTTCCTCACATGGGACAATGCTCTAATAATGATAATCATCACACTTTTATTTACTTACAACTCGATACTAGAACAAAAATATGACTATATGAATGCCTCCGGTGGTGTACCGGGATGTGTAATGATCTAGCGTGACATGTATAAAAAATATGAACGGTGGCCAAGCCGCAAATACTATGCCAACTATATGATCATGCAAAGCAATATGAAAATGATGGTATGTGAACGGTGGAAGTTGCATGGCAATATATCTCAGAATGGCTACGGAAATGCCATAATAGGTACGTATGGTGGCTGTTTTGAGGAAAGGTATAAGGTGGTTTAATGTAGTGGTGAAAGTTGCACGGTATTAGAGTGGCTAGCAAAGGTGGAAGGGTGAGAGTGCGTATAATCCATGGACTCAACATTAGTCATAAAGAACTCAAATACTTATTGCAAAAGTTTATTAGCCATCAAAACAAAGTACTAACACGCATGCTCCTAGGTGGATAGATTGGTAGGAAAAGACCATCACTCCTCCCCGACCGGCACTCATAAGGAAGACAATAAAAAATAAATCATGCTCTAGCTTCATCACATAACGTAAGACCATACGTGCATTCTTCCGGAATCACAAACCTTAACACAAGTATTTCTACTAACCTACAATTACCAACTAGCATGACTCTAATATAACCATTTTTATATCTCAAAATAGGTGCAAGGAATCAAACTTCTTATAGGTAATCTGCATAAAAGAGTTCAGAGAAGACTCAAATAGTATTCATAGATAATCTGATCATAAACCCATAATTCATCGGATCTCAACAAACACACCGCAAAAGAAGATTACATCGAATAGAACTCCAAGAACATCGGGGAGAACATTGTATTGAAGATCAAAGAGAGAGAAGAAGCCATCTAGCTACTAGCTATGGACCCGTAGGTTTGTGGTAAAATACTCACACATCATCAGAAGGGTAAAAAGGTTGGTGTAGGGGTCCTCCGTGATCGAATCCCCCTCTGAAAGAGTGCCGGAAAAGGCCCCAAGATGGGATCTTATGAGAACAGAAGCTTGCGGCGGCGAAAAAGTATTTTTGGTGTGCCCCCTGGTGTGTGGGGAATATTTGGGTATTTATAGAGCTGAAATTAGGGTTCGGGGAGTCCCGAGGGGCCCACAAGCCTAGGTTGTGGCCCACTCATGGCTCATATGGTCTCCTCCCGAAGCTTCATGGTTGTCTTCTGGTCCAAGAAAAATCCTCAAAAAGTTTCATTCCATTTGGACTCCGTTTGGTATTGATTTTATGCAAAAGACAAAAACAAGGAAAAAACAACAACTGGCACTGGGCACTAGGTTAATAGGTTAGTCCCTAAAAATGATATAAAATAGCATAATAATGCATATAAAACATCCAAGATGGATAATATAATACCATGGAACAATAAAAAGTTATAAATACATTGGAGATGTATCAGGCCTCGACCAGGAATCCTCCAACATCGTCACCGCCGTTGTTGTAGGCTCCTTCCTTTAGTGAGGGTTCTACCACCTCGGCCAGGCGTCGACCGCGGCCGCTACCCCGACAATGTCGTTACCGCCGGGAACTAGCATCACCTGGACCGGATTGTTGCGGGGTCCCTCATGACCCGTGGGCACCAGCCCCCATTGATCGAACCGCGGCATGCTGGCCCTCGCATCCTCCTGGTTTCCGAAGCAGTAGATCAGGGCTGCCTTTGGCGTTGGGAACGGCATCCTCGCCGCAAGGAGAACCCTCGCCAGCCCCTCCTCCACCTCCGGGGTAAGGCGATCGGCGCTCAGCCACATGGGGTCGCCTAGGCCCGAGTGGGTCCATATTGGGCATGCGTGCCTCTGGAGGGGAAAAATGCGCTTGCACATGAACTCCTTGATGACCATGCTCGCTATGAGCCCGCGGGCCTATAGCACCCGCATCCTCGCTATGACTGGCCCCAGCACGGCGTCAATCAGCTCGGTGTGCTCCCACCTGGAGCTTTGTACCGCTGGCACCTCTGGGATTTTGAGAAGGAGGCTGTACTGGCGCACGTCCATGTACACCCAGTGATCCCTAAAGCTTTCCACCTCCTCAGGAATCTACATGTCGATGATGTGCACGCGCATGCCCGCGACCATCTGGAATGACACGCAGCCCGAGCACTAGTTCGCCATAGTCAAGTGGAGGCGGAAGAATTTCTGGAGGAAGGCCATGGACGATATCACCCCTAGAAAGGCTTCGCGGAGGTAGGCGAAGGAGGAGAGCAACGGGGTAGAGCTTGGGTGCAAATGCAGTGCATGCACCTGATAATGGCTGAGCACAACATCAAAGAAGTCAGAGAAGGGGGGCCAAAACGATGAAGACAGAGTGGAGGAAGAACAGGAAGGTCGTGCCACCTTGCTCAGCTGCAGGGCGCGACGCCGGCCAGATCTTCGTCGCCCCATTCCCGTTGTCGACATCGGCCGTCATAGGCCGCACCTTGTCTAGGTCCTCCTCGTTGAGGATCACGGGCTTCAACAGTGCGGGCCCGGCCCCGACGGAGCCGTCGTCCCGGGCTCGGTGGCGCTCTTCTTCCCCTTCTTGCTCGGGGCCATGGCGGCAGATAGGATTGGAGGCTGGAGGGGGAGGAACAAGGGAGCTTCTCGCACACGAGACGAAGGGTGAGACGAAAATAGAGGGAAAGGATGTGCCTGTGCCCTACGCACCCAGGCTTTATCCCCAGGTCGGTAGTTACCGAGGAGCCGTCGGGAGTGGGAGCGTTCCGCGCGGTAAAAGCTGCCACGCATCACCTTTGGGCTCGACAGCTCGATGGGCCCCGCGTAGTTTCGCCTCTAACGGATGGAAGGTGCACGCCGCGGGCCCGGGGGCTACTACCAGCCCAGTGGGAACCAGGGTACCATGGCCCGTCTGCCTTTGGCCCGAAGGGTGACACCTGGGCTGGCTCGTGACAGGTGGCCCTGCTCCGGTCGCTCCGTAGGGAGTCGCCTCGCGAGGAGAGTGCCTCGTGAGGCTCCTTTCCGCTAGGCAGAGCCCTGCCCAGGACGCCAAGCACCAGGCTGCATCGCGAGGCTCCCCTCGCGAGGCCGCCTCATGGGCAGGTCGTACAACGTAGACCGTGGGGTGATACGTCTCCAATGTATCTATAATTTATGAAGTATTCATGCCATGTTTACAACAATTCTATATGGTTTTGGTGTGATTTGAATGGAACTAACCCGGGCTGACATTGTTTTCGGCATAACTACCATGGTGTTATTTTTGTGCAGAAATAAAAGTTCTCAGAATAGGAAGAATATTTTTGGAGATTTTTTGTGGAACAAACGAAGAATATTGGTTTGAGCATTTGTACTAGTAGCTATATGTTTGATCTCTCTCTCTCCCTCTCTTTCTTTCTCTCTCTCTCTCGTGTTCTTGATTTGACACGATCTTGACGTACCGCGGGCTTTGTTAATATAGTTGGATCATATGGTGTTTCCCCTCTCTATCTTGTTGCGATGAATTGAGTTTTACCTTTGAGATTTCAATATTATCAGATTGAATACTTTTATGGATTTGAGAGCACTTGATGTATGTCTTGGCACTCAACTCATGGATTCCCGAAGTGACATTGGGGTAATCTATGCATAGGGGTTGATGCACGTTTTCGTCTTTGTTTCTCTGGTAGAAATCTTGGGCACTCTTTGAAGTTCTTTGTGTTGGATTGAGTATTATGAATCTGAAGTTGTTTGATGCATATCGTATAATCAACTCACGGATACTCGTGGTGACATTTGAGTATCTAGGTGACATTAGAGTTGGTTGATGTGTACCATATGGTGTTATTTTAGTATGAACTCTTGGGATGTTTGTGACACTTATAGGGATAGCTCGATAGATCAATCAGAAAGGATAACTTTGAGGTGGTTTCATACCCTACAAACAATTTTGTCTTATGTTCTCTGCTAGATAAGAACTTTGGAGTGATTCTTCATCGCACGTTGAGGGATGGTTATATGATCCAATTATATTAGCACTGTTGAGAGATTGCACTAGCAAAAGTATGAACCCTAGGCCTTGTTTTCAAGCATTGCAATACCGTTTGTGCTCACTTTTGTTACTTGCTACCTTGCTGTTTTTTATTGTTACTATTACAAAAATCAATATCTACTATCATTACTACACTTGTGTCACCATCTCTTTGCCGAACTAGTGCACCTATAAAATTTATCATTGTATTTGGTGTGTTGGGTACACAAGAGACTTTTTGTTATTTGGTTGCAGAGTTGTTTGAGAGAGACCATCTTCATCCTACGCCTCCCATGGATTGATAAACCTTAGGTCATCCACTTGAGGGAAAATTGCTACTGTGCTACAAAACTCTGCGCTTGGAGGCCCAACATGAGTCTACAAGAACAAGTTGTGTAGTAGACATCAAGCTCTTTTTTGGCGTCGTTGCCAGGGAGGTGAGTGCTTGAAGGTATATCTTTAGATCTTGCAACTGGATCTTTTAGTTTCTTGTTTTATCACTAGTTTGGTATATAAAAGAAAACTAAAAAAATATGGAATTGAGGTTGCCTCATATTATTCATCTTTATCATGTCTTTCTTGAAAATGATGGAAACGAAAATTGTGCTCAATTGATAGAAGAAGAATTCATTAAAATGTTTGGCATAAAATCTTTGAATGATGAGCATGATTGCAATGTTGTTAGTATGCTTGCTATGAATATCCACGATGCTAATGATATGCAAAGCCATAAGCTGGGGGATGCTATGTTTGATGAGGACAATTTTTTAGTCCCCCAAGTTTTGTTGAGAAATTTTATGATGATGAAATATGCTCCTATTTATGATGATTATATTGATATCAACTCTAGGTAATGATGATCCCACTATTTTGGAGGGTGTTGAATCTTCTTCTAATAATCATGAAAGTGGATTTGGAGAGGCCATAACTTTATTCAACGATGAATCCACTATTTTGGAAGAGGTTTCAATTGATTATTATGAGAACAAACTTGCTATCTATGATGATTATTGTGATGACACTTATGATATAAAGAATAATGATAACCATGGAACTTGTCATCATAATTTTAGTCCTCAATTTGATTACGCCAATCAAGTATCACATGATAGTTATTTTGTTGAGTTTGCTCCCAATACTATTCGTGAGAATAAATCTGCTTATGTGGAGGGTAACAAAATTTGTATGGTTGTGGATCATGAAAAGAAGGCTTTATGTGATAGTTATATTATTGAATTCATTCATGATGCTAATGAAAATTATTATGAGAGAGGAACATATGCTTTTAGGTATTGCAATAATATCAAGTTTCCTCTCTATGTGTTGAAAATCTTGAAGTTTTTCTTGTTTTGCCTTCCTATGCTAGTTGATTCTTGTTCCCATGAATTGTTTGCTCACAAAATCCCTATGCATAGGAACTGGGTTAGGCTTAAATGTGCTATTCATGTGTTGCATGATGCTCCCATTATGTTTCAATTATTTATTTTCATGTGAGCATAATTGGAATCATCATGCCTAGCTAAAAAGGCATTAAGAAAAGCGCTTGTTGGGAGACAACCCAATATTTACCCCTAATTTTTGTGTTTTAACATGATTAAACTATTGTAGTAATCGTGTTTTATAGCTTTTGTTTCAATAAAGTGTCAAGTAAAGCCTTTGGGATAGTGTGGATGATAGTTGATTTGATTATGTGCAAAAGCAGAAACTTTTGCGCCAAGTTCTGGAATTTTGTAAATTCACAAAACATGCTTTTGATTTGATTTTTTACACATGATTGATATAAAAATTTCCCACATTATCCTAATTTTTCAGAATTTTTGGAGTAACAGAAGTATAGTCATTGTTGAGATCATTACACACTGTTATGTTTTTGACAGATTCTGTTTTCAATGAATAGTTTGCTTGTTTTAGTATTTCCGTAGCTTATATTAAGTGATATAAATTGTGGAAATGATAAGGTACAGTAGGCATTGTTTGAGAAAAAAATATGGATCTTATCTTTGACAATACCAAAGTGAATGGTTTGCTCTTTATCATACTAACCCATCTCACGAAGTTCCATTAAGTTTTGTGTGATTGAAGTTTTCAGGTTTTGGGTGAGATATCAATATGAGGAGAATAAGGAGTGGCGACCCTAAGATTGGGTATGCCCAACGCGCCCCAAGGTAATATTCAAGGAAGACCCAGGCAACCAAGCTTGGGAATTCCCCGCAAGGCATCCCCTCTTTCGTCTTCAACATTATCGGTAACCTCACTTGGAGCTATATTTTCATTCGTCACATGATATGTGTTTTGCTTGGAGCGTCATTTTTCCTTTGTTTGATTTGCTTTATGTTATTTATAATAATTTTTTGCATCTTTTATTTCAATAAAAATGTCAAGTATAGCCTTTACCATGCTTATTTTGTAACTTTATATGTTGTTGTTTGAAAACAGAAAGTTCTCTATCATTCTTTGAATTCTTCCAGAAAGTCAGAACGTGATAAATCTTGAAATCTTTACACAGTATGCTATGATAAATTTTATATAGTGCAGTATTTTTTCAGAATTTTTGGAGTTAAATAAGTATGAATCTTCTTGCATTCTTTACAGACTGTCATGTTTAGACAGATTGCTGTTATGTTTGCATTGCTTGCATATGTTTGCTTGTTTAATGATTTTATTTGATGATAGGAGTATTAAATATGTAGAGACATTTAGGATGCCATGTTAAATTGTAATTTAAGTGATTTGCTATTGTAGGTAATAATAAGGTTTTGCATTGATTTATACTAACTTATCTCACAAGTTCTTATTGAGTTTTGTGTGGATGAAGTTTTTAAGATTTTGGTAAAACCGTGATATAGGAGGAATTAAGGAGACACAAAATCTCAATATTGGGGATGCCCAAGGCATCCTAGATAATATTTCAAGAAGTCTCAAGTACCTAAGCTTGGGGATGCCCCAGTAGGCACCCCACGTTCTCCATCAACAATTATCGGTTAGCCTTGATTGAGCCTAAGTTTTTACTTATTCACATGATGTGTGCTATTCTTGGAATGTCATTTTGTTTTGTTTCCCTTGCTGTTTTAACAAAATACTTAGATCTGAAAGTTTTTTAAAATAAGAGAGAGTCCTCAAATGGCTACCCATTTACTTAACTACTCGCTTGATTTTCACTTATATCTTTTTTGAGTAGCTTGTCATTTACTCTTGTGGTTCACATATATCCTATGAGAAAATTGTTGAATGAATTGAATATCATGAAGTTGAAATTATACGTTCGTATCATGCCTAGTAGTAGCTTCACATCGGGTTTAGAAAATGAAATCTTTTGAAGCTTGACAATCACAATATTGGTCATACAAGTAAGTCATGAATGATTAGTATAAGGAAGAGAACTTTCACATACAAATATACTATCTTGGACATGTTCTATGATTGTGAATAACCATTTATTATTTTCAAACTTGATCAAATTAATTTAAGTTGGACAAGAAGACAACGTACTAAGTTATGGTTGTGTATATTTGCATAGAAGTTAAATTGTTATAGATCCTCCAATATGTGGTGTTTGCTTAGGATCTTCCGCTAGCCAAAAATTCGTACTAAGTAGAGATACTACTTGTGCATCCAAAAACCCTTAAACCCAGTTTCCTGCCATGAGTGTCCACCATACCTACCTATGGATTGAATAAGATCCTTCAAGTAAGTTGTCATCGGTGCATAAAGCAATAAAAATTGCTCCTAAACATGTTTGATCTTGTATTGTAAGGGAAAATAAGTGTTGTACAAACTTGTGATGGCAAAGTAATAAAAGTGACAAACTGCATAATAAAGGTTGCTATCATAAGGGGCAATATAACGTGAAGTTACTTTGCATTAACAGATTGTGCATCCAAAAATAAAAAGCGCATGACAACATCTACTTCCCTCTACGAAGGGCCTATCTTTTACTTTTCAGTATTTACTTTGATGCAACAGTCAATAATACCATTCTCATTTCAACCTCAATTATTCTCTAGTTGGAAAGCATCCATGTGCTGGGGAAAGATCTAGGCACATATGGTTAGTCATATTTGATCATGATTTATTATTGTTGGCAATTATCTCTATGATAAATGAGTTGGGAGGCGAAACATTAAGCCCCTATCTTTGTCTGTGTTTGATGGATGCCATTTGTTCTTAAAATATGCTTTGAGTATTAGCAACCATAGAAGACTATATGATGATTGAGTATGTGGATCTCTTACTTAGACTTTGTTGAGAATAAGTTGAATTGCAATTGTTTGGTGAATAAGAACATACATTGTTAAGTTTCAAGAGAAGGCATTGTTTGAACCGTAACATGTGAATTGATTGCTACTTTATTATGATGAGTTTTATTAGAAAGAGTTGATGTTATGATGCTAGGAAAAGTGATTGAAATTATCATTGATCAAACTTATGCACTATGCTAGCATTCACACTTCATAAATTATTTCTTTATCATTTACCTACTACTCGAGGACGAGCAGGAATTAAGCTTGGGGATGTTGATATGTCTCCAACGTATCTATAATTTATGAAGTATTCATGCCATGTTTACAACAATTCTATATGGTTTTAGTATGATTTGAATGGAACTAACACGGATTGACGTTGTTTTCACCAGAACTACCGTGGTGGTGTTTTTTATGCAGAAATCAAAGTTCTCCACATGCAACAAAACTTTTTGATGATTTTTTTGGAACAAAAGAGGCACTAGAAGCTTCATGGGAGGACCGGAAGGTGAAGGAGGTGTCCAATAGGCACCAGGGCACGCCAGCCCCTCTAGCGCGCCCTAGTGGGTAGTGGTCCTCTCGAGGTTCATCCCAGCGTGAAACCGATGCCCAAAAATCCAATATATTCAGAAACTCCCGGAAATAACCCTATATCAGAAGTTTCGCTGCCACAAGCCTCTGTAGCAATGAAAACCCACTCTGGACCTTGTTCCGGCAGTCTAACGGAGGGGGAAATCTGTTAGAAATATGCCCTAGAGGCAATAATAAATTGGTTATTATTATTATATTTCCTTGTTCATGATAATCGTTTATAATCCATGTTATAATTGTATTGATAGGAAACTCAGATACATGTGTGGGTACATAGACAACACCATGTCCCTAGTAAGCCTCTAATTGACTAGCTCGTTGATCAATAGATGGTTACGGTTTACTGACCATGGATATTGGATGTCGTTGATAACAGGATCACATCATTAGGAGAATGATGTGATGGACAAGACCCAATCCTAAGCCTAGCACAAAGATTGTGTAGTTTGTATGCTAAAGCTTTTCTAATGTCAAGTATCATTTCCTTAGACCATGAGATTGTGCAACTCCCGGATACCGTAGGAATGCTTTGGGTGTACCAAACGTCACAACGTAACTGGGTGGCTATAAAGGTGCACTACGGGTATCTCCGAAAGTTTCTATTGGGTTGGCATGAATCGAGACTGGGATTTGTCACTCCGGTCGACGGAGAGGTATCTGGGCCAACTCGGTAGGACATCATCATAATGTGCACAATGTGACCAAGGGGTTGATCACGGGATGATGTATTACGGAACGAGTAAAGAGACTTGCCGGTGACGAGATTGAACAAGGTATCGGCATACCGACGATCGAATCTCGGGCAAGTATAATACCGCTAGACAAAGGGAATTGTATACGGGATCGATTGAGTCCTTGACATCGTGGTTCATCCGATGAGATCATCCTGGAACATGTGGGAGCCAACATGGGTATCCAGATCCCACTGTTGGTTATTTACCGGAGAACGTCTCGGTCATGTCTGCATGGTTCCCGAACCCGTAGGGTCTACACACTCAAGGTTCGATGATGCTAGGGTTATAAAGGAAGTTTGTATGTAGTTACCGAATGTTGTTCAGAGTCCCGGATGAGATCCCGGATGTCATGAGGAGTTCCGGAATGGTCCGGAGGTAAAGATTTATATACGGGAAGTCCTGTTTTGGTCACCGGAAAAGTTTCGGGTGCTATCGGTAATGTACCGGGACCACCGGGAGGGTCCGGGGGGTCCACCAAGTGGGGCCACTGGCCCCAAAGGGCTGCATGGGCCAAGTGTGGGAGGGGACCAGCCTCAGGTGGGCTGGTGCACCCCCCCCCCACACACACACACAGGGGCCCAAGGCGCCTAGGGTTTGGGGAGGGGGCGCCTCCACCTTACTTGGGGGGCAAGTTTCCCCCTCTCCCCTCCTTGGCCGCACCCTAGATGGGTTTTGGGGCTGCCGCCACCCCTAGGGAGGGAACCCTAGATGGGGTCACAGCCCCTCCCCTTCCCCTATATATACTTGAGGTGTTGGGGGCTGCAAACACATGAGTTTTGACCTCTCCCTGGTGCAGCCCTACCTCTCTTCCTCCTCATCCCTCGCGGTGCTTGGCGAAGCCCTGCTGGAGTGCCATGCTCCTCCATCACCACCACGCCGTTGTGCTGCTGCTGGATAGAGTCTTCCTCAACCTCTCCCTCTCTCCTTGCTAGATCAAGGCGTGGGAGACGTCACCGGGCTGCATGTGTGTTGAACGCGGAGGTGCCGTTCGTTCGGCACTAGGATCTCTGGTGATTTGGATCACGACGAGTACGACTCCTTCAACCCCGTTCTCTTGAATGCTTCTGCTTAGCGATCTACAAGGGTATGTAGATGCACTCCCCTCTCTCATGTTGCTAGTCTCTCCATAGATAGATCTTGCTGACTCATAGGAAAATTTTGAATTTCTGCTATGTTCCCTAACAGTGGTATCAGAGCTAGGTCTATCGCGTAGATTTTATGCACGAGTAGAACACAAAGTAGTTGTGGGCGTTGATTTTGTTCAATGTGCTTACCGTTACTAGTCCAATCTTGTTTCGACGGTATTGTGGGATGAAGCGGCCCGGACTGACCTTACACGTACACTTACGTGAGATAGGTTTCACCAACTGACATGCACTTATTGCATAAGGTGGCTAGCGGGTGCCAGTCTCTCCCACTTTAGTCAAAACGGATTCGGTGAAAAGGGTCCTTATGAAGGGTAAATAGCAATTGGCATATCACGTTGTGGCTTTTGCATAGGTAAGAAACGTTCTTGCTAGAAACCCATAGCAGCCACGTAAAACATGCAAACAACAATTAGAGGACGTCTAACTTGTTTTTGCAGGGTATTCTATGTGATGTGATATGGCCAAAAAGAATGTGATGAATGATATGTGATGTATGAGATTGATCATGTTCTTGTAATAGGAATCACGACTTGCATGTCGATGAGTATGACAACCGGCAGGAGCCATAGGAGTTGTCTTAATTTATTGTATGACCTGCGTGTCATTGAACAACGCCATGTAATTACTTTACTTTATTGCTAATCGGTAGCCATAGTAGTAGAAGTAATAAGTTGGTGAGACAACTTCATGGAGACACGATGATGGAGATCATGGTGTCATGCCGGTGACAATGATGATCATGGAGCCCCGAAGATGGAGATCAAAAGGGGCAAAATGATTTGGCCATATCATGTCACTTTTTGATTGCATGTGATGTTTATCATGTTTATGCATCTTATTTGCTTAGAACGACGGTAGTAAATAAGATGATCCCTCATTAAAATTTCAAGAAAGTGTTCCCCCTAGCTGTGCACCGTTGCGAAAGTTCGTCGTTTTGAAGCACCACGTGATGATCGGGTGTGATAGATTCTAACGTTCACATACAACAGGTGTAAGACAGATTTACACACACGAAACACTTAGGTTGACTTGACGAGCCTAGCATGTACAAACATGGCCTCGGAACACAAGAGACCGAAAGGTCGAGCATGAGTCGTATGGTGGATACGATCAATATGAAGATGTTCACCGATGATGACTAGTCCATCTCACGTGATGATCGGACACGGCCTAGTTGACTCGGATCATGTAATCAGTTAGATGACTAGAGGGATGTCTATCTGAGTGGGAGTTCATAAGATGAACTTAATTATCCTGAACATAGTCAAAAGGTTTTTGCAAATTATGTCGTAGCTCACGCTTTAGTTCTACTGTTTTAGATATGTTCCTAGAGAAAATTTAGTTGAAAGTTGATAGTAGCAATTATGCGGACTGGGTCTGTAAACTGAGGATTGTCCTTGTTGCTTCGTAGAAGGCTTATGTCCTTAATGCACTGCTCGGTGTGCTGAACCTAGAACGTCGTCTGTGGATATTGCGAACATCTGACATACACGTTTTGATAACTACGTGATAGTTCAGTTAAACGGTTTAGAGTTGAGGCACCAAAGACGATTTCGAAACGTCACGGAACATATGAGATGTTTCGAGGGCTGAAATTGGGATTTCAGGCTCGTGCCCACATCAGAGGTATAAGACCTCCGACGAGCTTCTTGGCCTACAAACTAAGGGAGAAAAGCTCAATCGTTGAGCTTGTACTCAGATTGTCTGGGTACAACAATCACTTGAATCGAGTGGGAGTTAATCTTCCAGATGAGATAGTGATGTTTCTCCAAAGTCATTGCCACCAAGCTACTAGAGCTTCGTGATGAACTATAACATATCAGGGATAGATATGATGATCCTTGAAGTATTCGCGATGTTTGACACCGCGAAAGTAGAAGTCAAGTAGGAGCATCAATTGTTGATGGTTAGTAAAACCACTAGTTTCAAGAAGGGCAAGGGCAAGAAGGGATACTTCATGAAATGACAAAACAGTTGCTGCTCTAGTGAAAACCCAAGGTTGAACCCAAACCCGATACTAAGTGATTCTGTAATGAGAGGAATGGACACTAAAGCAGAACCACCCTAGATACTTGGTAGACAAGGAGGCAAGGTCGATGGAAGTATATTGGATATACATTATGTTAATGTGTACTTTACTAGCACTCCTAGTAGCACCAGGGTATTAGATACCGGTTCGGTTGCTAAGTGTTAGTAACTCAAAATAAAAGCTACGGAATAAACGGAGACTAGCTAAAGGTGAGCTGACGATATGTGTTGGAAGTGTTTCCAAGGTTGATGTGATCAAGCATCGCACGCTCCCTCTACCATCAGGGTCGGTTTTAAACCTAAATAATTGTTATTTGGTGTTTGCGTTGAGCATAGACATGATTGGATTATGTCTATCGCAATACGGTTATTCATTTAAGGAGAATAATGGTTACTCTGTTTATTTGAATAATACCTTCAATGGTATTGCACCTAAAATGAATGGTTTATTGAATCTCGATCGTACTGATACACATGTTCATGCCAAAAGATATAAGATAGTAATGATAGTACCACCTACTTGTGGCACTGCCATGTAAGTCATATTGGTATGTACGCATGAAGAAACTCCATGCAGATGGATCATTTGGACTCACTTGATTTTGAATCACTTGAGACATGCAAATCATACCACATGGGCAAGATGACTGAAAGCCTCGTTTTTCAGTAAAATGGAACAAGAGAGCAACTTGTTGGAAGTAATACATTTTGATGTGTGCTGTCCAATGAGTGCCGAGGCATGCAGTGGATATCATTATGTTCTTACTTCACAGATGATTTGAGTAGATGCTGTATATTTACTTGATGAAACACAAGTCTGAATTATTGAATGGTTCAAGTAATTTCAGAGTGAAGTTGAAGATCGTCATGACAAGAGGATAAAATGTCTATGATATGATCATAGAGATGAATATCTGAGTTACAAGCTTTGGCACGCAATTAAGACATTGTGGAAATTGTTTCACAATTAATACCGCCTGGAACACCATAGTGTGATGGTGTGTCTGAACATCATAGTTGCACCCTATTGGATATATATGGTGCGTACCATGATGTCTCTTATCGAATTACCACTATCGTTCATGGGTTAGGCATTAGAGACAACCGCACTCACTTTAATAGGGCACCACGTAATTCCGTTGGGACGACACCGTTTGAACTATGGTTTGGAGAAACCTAAGTTGTCGTTTCTTGAAAGTTTGGGGCTGCGACGCTTATATGAAAAGTTTCATCGTGATAAGCTCGAACCCAAAGCGGATAAATACATCTTCATAGGATACCCAAAATGGTTGGGTATACCTCCTATCTCAGATCCAGAAGCAAAAGTAATTGTTTCTAGAAACGGGTCTTTTCTCGAGGAAAGGTTTCTCTCGAAAGAATTGAGTGGGAGGATGGTGGAGACTTGATGAGGTTATTGAACCATCACTTCAACCAGTGTGTAGCAGGGCACAGGAAGTTGTTCATGTGGCACCTGCGCCAATTGAAGTGGAAGCTGATGATAGTGATCATGATGCTTCGGATCAAGTCACTACCGAACCTCGTAGGTCGACAAGGACGCGTACTACTTCAGAGTGGTACGCAATCCTGTCTTAGAGGTCATGTTGCTAGACAACAATGAACCTACGAGCTATGGAGAAGTGATGGTGGGCCCGGATTCTGACGAATGGCTCGAGGCCATAAAATTCGAGAAAGGGTCCATGACTTTGGAATAAATACTTGTTGGTCGTAAGGCTGTTGGGTACAGATGGATTTTAAAAGGAAGACAGACAATGATGGTAAGTATCACCATTAAGAAAGCTCGACTTGTCGTTAAGATGTTTTTCGACAAGTTCAAGGAGTTGACTACGATGAGACTTTCTCACTCATAGCGATGCTAAGAGTCTGTTGGGATTATATTAGCAATTACTGCATGATTTATGAATTCTTGCAGATAGGATGTCAAATCATTGTTTCCTCGACGATATCCTTGAGGAAAGGTTGTATGTGATACAACCAGAAAGTTTTGTCAATCCTGAAGAACGCTAACAAATATGCAAAGCTCCAGCAATCCTTCTAAGGACTGGAGTAAGCATCTCGGAGTTGGAATGTACGCTTTGATGAGATGATCAAAGATTTTGGGTTTATACAAAGTTTATCAGAAACTTGTATTTCCAAAGAAGTGAGTGGGAGCACTATAGAATTTCTGATGAGTATATGTTGTTGACATATTGTTGATCAGAAATGATGTAGAATTTCTAGAAAGCATATAGGGTTATTTGAAAAGTGTTTTTCAATGGAAAACCTGGATTAGGCTACTTGAACAATAAGCATCAAGATCTATAAGATAGATCAAAATGCTTAATAATACTTTAAAATGAGCACATACCTTGACATGATCTTGAAGGTGTTCAAGATGGATCAGTCAAGGAAGGAGTTCTTGCCTGAGTTGTAAGGTATGAAGTTAAGAGTTAAAGCTCGACCACGACAGAAGAGAGAGAAAGGACGAAGGTCGTCCCCTATGCTTCAGACGTAGGCTCTATAGTATGCTATGCTGTGTACCGCACCGAAAGTGTGCCTTGCCATGAGTCAGTCAAGGGGTACAAGAATGATCCAGGAGTGGATCATTGGACAGCGGTCAAAATTGTCCTTGGAGTAAATAAGGACATGTTTCTCAATTATGGAGGTAATAAAGAGTTCGGCATAAAGGGTTACGTCAATGCAAGCTTTAACACCTATCTGAATGACTCTGAGTAGCAAACCGGATACGTATAGTGGAGCAACCATTTGGAAAAGCTCCAAGTGGAGCGTGGAAGCAGCATTTACAATATGACCTAGAGATCTGCGAAATACATACGGATCTGAATGTTGCAGACCTGTTGACTAAAACCTCTCTCACAAGCAAACATGATCAAACCCCAGAACTCATTGAGTCTTAATCACATGGTGATGTGAACTAGTTTAGTGACACTAGTAAACTCTTGGATGTTGGTCACATGGCGATGTGACCTGTCAATGTTAATCACATGGCGATGTGAACTAGATTATTGACTCTATTCTAAGTGGGAGACTGTTGGAAATATGCCCTAGAGGCAATAATAAATTGGTTATTATTATTATATTTCCTTGTTCATGATAATCGTTTATTATCCATGCTATAATTGTATTGATAGGAAACTCAAATACATGTGTGGGTACATAGACAACACCATGTCCCTAGTAAGCCTCTAATTGACTAGCTCATTGATCAATAGATGGTTACGGTTTCCTGGCCATGGACATTGAATGTCGTTGATAACGGGATCACATCATTAGGAGAATGATGTGATGGACAAGACCCAATCCTAAGCCTAGCACAAAGATCGTGTAGTTTGTATGCTAAAGCTTTTCTAATGTCAAGTATCATTTCCTTAGACCATGAGATTGTGCAACTCCCGGATACCATAGGAATGCTTTGGGTGTACCAAACGTCACAACATAACTAGGTGGCTATAAAGGTGCACTACGGGTATCTCCGAAAGTGTCTGTTGGGTTGGCACGAATCGAGACTGGGATTTGTCACTCCGGTTGACGGAGAGGTATCTCTGGGCCCACTCGGTAGGACATCATCATAATGTGCACAATGTGACCAAGGGGTTGATCACGGGATGATGTATTATGGAACAAGTAAAGAGACTTGCCGGTAACAAGATTGAACAAGGTATCGACATATCGACGATCGAATCTCGGGCAAGTATAATACCGCTAGACAAAGGGAATTGTATACGGGGTCGATTGAGTCCTTGACATCGTGGTTCATCCGATGAGATCATTGTGGAACATGTGGGAGCCAACATGGGTATCTAGATCCTGCTGTTGGTTATTGACCGGAGAACGTCTCGGTCATGTCTGCATGGTTCCCGAACCCGTAGGGTCTACACACTTAAGGTTCGATGACGCTAGGGTTATAAAGGAAGTTTGTATGTGGTTACCGAATGTTGTTCGGAGTCCCGGATGAGATCCCGGACGTCAAGAGGAGTTCCGGAATGGTCCAGAGGTAAATATTTATATATGGGAAGTCCTGTTTTGGTCACCGAAAAAGTTTTGGGTGCTATCGGTAATGTACCGGGACATCCGGGAGGGTCCCGGGGGTCCACCAAGTGGGGCCACCGGCCCCAAAGGGCTGCATGGCCCAAGTGTGGGAGGGGACCAGCCTCAAGTGGGCTGATGCACCCCCCCACAAGGGCCCAAGGCGCCTAGGGTTTGGGGAGGGGGCGCCTCCACCTTACTTGGGGGCAAGTTTCCCCCTCTCCCCCCCTTGGCCGCACCCTAGATGGGTTTTGGGGCTGCCACCACCCCTAGGGAGGGAACCCTAGATGGGGGCACAGCCCCTCCCCTTCCCCTATATATACTTGAGGTGTTGGGGGCTGCAAACACATGAGTTTTGACCTCTCCCTGGCGCAGCCCTACCTCTCTTCCTCCTCATCTCTCGCGGTGCTTGGCGAAGCCCTGCTGGAGTGCCACGCTCCTCCATCACCACCACGCCATTGTGCTGCTGCTGGACGGAGTCTTCCTCAACCTCTCCCTCTCTCCTTGCTGGATCAAAGCGTGGGAGACGTCACCGGGCTGCACGTGTGTTGAACGCGGAGGTGTCGTCCGTTCGGCACTAGGATCTCTGGTGATTTGGATCACGACGAGTACGACTCCTTCAACCCCATTCTCTTGAATGCTTCTGCTTAGCAATCTACAAGGGTATGTAGATGCACTCCCCTCTCTCTTGTTGCTAGTCTCTCCATAGATAGATCTTGGTGACTCGTAGGAAAATTTTGAATTTCTGCTACGTTCCCTAACAAAATCATCACCAGAGGCCATCTTCATCATCCCGGCGGCCACCATGATGAGGAGGGAGTATTACACCCTCGGGGCTGATGTCAGCATCCTGGATATGGGGGTATCCAGCCCTGCCTGCCTGCGGCCCACCATGTGGCTCCATCGATGGCCTGGTACGGCCTAGCTTCAACATCAACAACTCAAGACCCTCGCGAGGGGCCAAGCCTCGTGAGGCGGACGACGCCAAGACCCCCGAGGGGACCGGCCTCCCCATGCTGGCTCCCGAGGGGCAAAGAGTTCTATGCAAGGTTCACCTCATGAGGCTCAGCTGACATGAGCTATGACGACCAAGGCCAGGAGGGCGCCAGGAGGGCACAGAGCATAGGTTTCCTCTTCGGTGCAAAGGAGGCAAGCCACAGGCGCAGAGTCCCGAGGAATCAGCCAAAGGTTTCCATTCTGGTGCAACGAGACCAAGACCGCCAGGATAGAGCTCATCGACGAGCCCACTGCAGTGTCACGACCAGGGGCTTTTCGCAGGCGAAGACTACTTTTGTCAGGATAGGTTGTACTACTTGTCCCCTTTCAAATCTGGCCATTGTGGGATCCCTTCCCGCCAACATTTGGGAAGAGGACCAAGGCCACTATAAATAGGACTAGCCACCGCCATAGGGGACAGGTCAAACTAGCTCACACCACACCAGCTCAAGAACACCTCACCTCCTGAGGCTAGCATCATCTCCCTGATGGACCAGGACACCAAAAGATAAGTCCCGGTTCGCTGCGGCATCAGCTTCGCTCCCTGCACACCCTGCCTCGCAGTTCCATTTTGGCAGTTCCGCTCCACTTTCCGATTCTTTGGGTAGCTGCTTCCACACCAAGGGGGACCTCGTGAGCACCGCGTCTCATGAGCTCTTACCGGACCACGGGCCGCTCACCTCCTAGCCTTGACCACGGCATCGCGACATGGCATACTAGCGACGGCTGAAGCCTGCCTGAGGACTAGGTCCCATCGGTGTAGAGCATCGCACTGCCTAGGGAAAAGAAAAGGGAGGAACTGTGCCAAACTGGGATATGCGAGTTCATTACAAGATCAAAAGAAGCAATGCTGATATTAAGTACATTCCGGTCCTTACAAAGCCCACTGGGGCTGATCTTCATTCCGTGCAGGGAAAGCAGCTACTAGGCCCTACGGTATCGTTGGCGACGCCGGGCGGCAGCCGCAGCCGCAGCCGCACTCCAGCCTCGGTGGGAGCTTGGCGGCATGTATCTATCGTCGCTTGACTCCGGGGAATCACTAAGCTCAGGAGAGTCGCTGGATTCCCAGGAGTCGCCACTGCTGCTGGACGTGCACCCAAGGCTCCCCAAGAAAGGGGGGCCCATCAAGTACCTGAGGCCAGATTTTCATGAGGCGGAAAACTACTATACCAAGCTAAGCCTTCCTACCTTAACTCACTCAGACCGCAAACATCACAACACAACATCAAGATAGCAAGCATAGCATAAAGGGCATAACTGCCATAGTTCATTACATGCCCCGCATGGTACATTTTTTTTTCGAATTACAGGAGAAAGGAAAGGCTAAACAAAGAGGGCCCGAAGGCGCACGAGCTCGACACCAGCGCCGCATCCTCAAGCAGCGCCTCAAGGTGGCCCCGTGCTTCACCAGTTCTCCCGTAGGTGACCTGGGGCTGCCGGCCTTGAGTCCAAGTTCGCCGGTCCCCAGCCTCACGCCGGGCTCCTCTCCAGCTTCACTGGAGCACCGCGATGGGACGAACCACCGACGTCCTCGACCCGAGCACGACGACGCAGGGGCCGGTCGTAGCCGCCACTGCTCAAGCTCTCATCCAAGGAAGAACTGTAATCGCGAGAGGAGGAGCGCGCGTCGCCAAGGCCAAGCTCGTCGTCGCCACCATCGTCGCTGCTGCCATCCTCCGGGCAGCACCCCACGTGGCAGCCGTCCTCCCTGAACACCCTCACGTAGAGGCTCGCCAGGCCGTCGTACTTGAAGTGGAGGGTGCACTTTCCGCCCAGGCCACGCGCACAGGCGAAAGTCTGCCAGCCACGGTTCAGGACCACGCTGCCAGAGGCGGCAACCTCGTCGCCAACCCATGAATCTCTGCTACAGCAGTCGTTGGCCTGCAGCCAGAGACCATCAAGCCCCGAGGAAGGAAGTTCGTCGAAGAAGAAGCACGAAAGCTAGAGCGAGATGCCGGTCGGGCTCCCCGACCACACCATGAATTCAGGGAGCACATCCAGCAAAGAGAAGCGCGGCCAAGGCGGGCGCACGATCACGGCACGCCTCCCTTCCTCATGGGGGCTGCTTCGAAGCCGGTGGCCCATGCCGCGAGAAGAGGTTCCATCGCGAACACCAAGAGGAGTGTCGGCTTTGGGGGTGCGCGCCCGCGCTCCCTGGGGGCCGCCATGGGAGCCACAGGATGCTTGCGGGGCGACCACAACCTCTCTTAGGAGGCGGAGCGGCATGCCCCTCCTTGGAAGCCTTCCCCTTCTTGGCCGTTGAAAACCTCCTCGGCGACGCCATGGGCACAAGGTGGAGAAGAGAAGAAGAAGGCAGAAGCAAGGCGAAAGACAGATGGGCAGGAGCTCCTCCCACTCGCAAATTTATAGCCAAGGGAGGCCAACCGCCGGCCTCCACAACATCACGCCATCATGGCCTTCTACATGCTGCATCATCCCGTCAAGTCGAACGGTTGCCGAGGCAGCATGGGGAAGCAGAATCGCCCATGTCCCATCAATCGCCACGCCTCATCAAGGCCGCAGGCGGTTAGGGCCTGCGGCGCTCCACACTTGCCCTTTGGCTTTGCCTAGAAGCCAAGTCCGAGCGCGCCTTGGGCCCGGGGGCTACTGTCGGCATCCTGGATATGGGGGTATCCAGCCCTGCCTGCCTGTGGCCCACCATGTGGCTCCATTGAAGGCCTGGTATGGCCCAGCTTCAACATCAACAACTCAAGACCCTCGCGAGGCAAACAACGCCAAGACCCCCGAGGGGATCGGCCTCCCCACGCTGGCTCCCGAGGGGCGGAGAGTTCTATGCAAGGTTCACCTCACGAGGCTCAGCTTACGTGAGCCATGACGACCAAGGCCAGGCGGGTGCCAGGTGGGCACCAGGCAGGCGCACAGCGCAGGTTTCCTCTTCGGTGCAAAGGAGGCAAGCCACAGGCGCGGAGTCCCGTGGAATCAGCCAAAGGTTTCCATTCTAGTGCAACGAGACCAAGACCGCCAGGATGGCAGGACGGAGGTCATCGACGAGCCCACCGCAGCGTCACGACCAGAAGCTTTTTGCAGACGAATACTACTTTTGTCAGGATAAGTTGTACTACTTGTCCCCTTTCAAATCCGGCCATTGTGGGATCCCTTCCCGCCAACATTTGGGAAGAGGACCAAGGCCGCTATAAATAGGACTCACGCCACAAACTCATGCGAGTTGCCCTCGGTGTGGGTCCGTGGAACGGTCGGCAGGGCAATGGCGACCCTGCCATCTTCGTCAGGCGCCACTCGATGGTGCACTCCTTCATCCTGAGCACGGGCGTATATGGGGAGGGGGAAGCCAGGCGGAGACCTCGATCGCCAAGGCCTGATCACCTCTCGCCCCGTGCCGGCGTAGTGAGAAAGGCGGAGCCGTTTCTTCAACGGGAGAGGATCGGGCCCCTCCCTAGGAGCCTTCCCCTTCTTGGCCGTAGAATGCCTCTTGATCGGCGCCATGAAAACAAGGTGGAGAAGAGAAGAAGCAGGCGGAAGCAAGACGAAGGAAAGATGGGCGATGGGATCTGCCTCTTCCTCACATTTATAGCCAAGGGAGGCCAACCGCCGGCCTCCACAACCTCGCGCCATCATGACCTTATGCATGCCGCATCGCCCCGTCAAGTCGAACGGTCGCCGAGGCAGCATGGGGAAGCAGAGTCTCCCACGTCCCATCAATCGCCACGCGTCATCAAGGACGCTGGCGGTTATGGCCCGTGGCGCTCCACACTTGCCCTTTGGCTTCACCTGGAAGCCAAGTCCGAGCGCGCCTTGGGCCCGGGGGCTACTATCAGCGTCCTGGATATGGGGGTATCCAGCCCTGCCGGCCTGCGGCCCACCATGTGGCTCCATTGACGGCCTGGTACGGCCCAGCTTCAACATCAACAACTCAAGATCCTCGCTAAGGGCCAAGCCTCGCGAGGCGGATGACGCCAAGACCCCTGAGGGGATCAGCCTCCTCAGGCTGGCTCCCGAGGGGCCGAGAGTTCTATGCAAGGTTCACCTCATGAGGCTCAGCTGACGTGAGCCATGACGACCAAGGCCAGGCAGCGCCAGGAGGGTGCAGACTGCAGGTTTCCTCTTCGGTGCAAAGGAGGCAAGCCATAGGCGCGGAGTCCTGAGGAATCAACCAAAGGTTTCCATTCGGGTGCACCGAGACCAAGAGCGCTAGGACGGTAAGACGGAGGTCATCCACGAGCCCAACATAGCGTCATGACCAGAGGCTTTTCGTAGGCGAAGACTACTTTTGTCAGGATAAGCTGTACTACTTGTCCCCTTTTAAAGCCGGCCCGTGGGATCCTTTCCCGCCAACATTTGGGAAGAGGACTAGCCACCACCATAGAACACAAGACAAGTCGAACTGGCTCACACCACACCAGCTCCCTTGAGCTCAAGAACACCTCACCTCCTGAGGCTAGTTCATCCACTATACGCTGGAGTAGGGTATTACATCGCAAGGTGGCCCGAACCAGGATAAACTAGTGTGTCTCTTTGTCTCTTTGAGCTTGACGCGTTGGGCTTAGGAGGATCGCGAGTAGGCAGGTTGGGTAGGTTGAGATCTCCGCACGCACCCCAGAGTTCGAACCTCTCAAGGGTTTGTGGATCCCTTAATCCGACAGCTGAGGGTTTGTACTAGTAGCTATGTGTTTGATCTCTCGCTATCGCGTTCTTGATTTGGCACGATCTTGATATATCGCGAGCTTTGTTAATATAGTTGGATCATATGGTGTTTCCCCCTCTCTATCTTGTTGTGATGAATTGAGTTTTACCTTTGAGATTTCATTATTATCGGATTGAATACTTTTATGGATTTGAGAGCACTTGATGTATGTCTTGGCACTCAACTCACAGATTCCCGGAGTGACATTAGGGTAATCTATGCATAGGGGCTGATGCATGTTTTCGTCTTTGTTTCTCCAGTAGAAATCTTAGGGCACTCTTTGAAGTTCTTTGTGTTGGATTGAGTATTATGAATTTGAAGTTGTTTGATGCATATCGTATAATCAACTCACGGATACTCGTGGTAACATTGGAGTATCTAGGTGACATTAGAGTTGGTTGATGTGTATCATATGGTGTTATTTTAGTACGAACTCTTGGGTTGTTTGTGACACTTATAGGGATAGCTCGATAGATCGATCGAAAAGGATAACTTTGAGGTGGTTTCTTACCCTACAAACAATTTTGTCTTATGTTCTCCACTAGATAAGAACTTCGGAGTGATTCTTCATCGCAGGTTGAGGGATGGTTATATGATCCAATTATATTAGCACTGTTGAGAGATTGCCCTAGCAAAAGTATGAGCCCTAGGCCTTGTTTTCAAGCATTGCAATACTGTTTGTGCTCACTTTTGTTCCTTGCTACCTTGTTGTTTTTTATTGTTACTATTACATAAATCAATATCTACTATCATTACTACACTTGTATCACCATCTCTTCACCGAACTAGTGCACCTATTGAAAGTGAGTTATATCGACTAGAGGGGGGTGAATAGGCGATTTTTACGAATTCTTCACTGAGGACTTTGCTGGTGAGGAAATTCCTAAATGAAGAACTACTTGCAGTGGAATAAGTACTCGGAAAGGAACATAACAGAACACAATCATAGTCATCATGATGAAATGAAGACAAGCACAGAGTACAGAAAGCGTAAACACAGGATAACACAAGGAAGAAGATGGACAGACTGAAGAAATAGAACTAAGGAAATTGAGAAAGTCTTCAGTCAATGTCTTCAAACAGATATGAACAGGCACACAACAACATACATGAGGAAATGAAAGAGTTGAGGAGATAGAACCAGTTAGCTCGGTGAAGACAATGATTTGGTAGACCAGTTCCAACTGCTGTCTCAGTTGTACATCTGGTTGGAGAGGCTGAGCATTTAAACTCAAGGACACACAGTCCCGGACACACAGTCCTCACTATATTCTCCTTGAGCTAAGGTCACACAAACCTTGCCCAATCACTCGTGGTAAGTCTTCAGGTGACTTCCGAACCTTCACAAACTCGGTCACTTGGCGATCCACAATTCCTCTTGGATGCTCTAGACCTTGACGCCTAACCGTCTGGAAGAAGCACAGTCTTCAAAGGAAACAAGCGTCAGATCCATGCAGGATCAATCTCTTTAATGATGCTCAATCACTTTGGGTTTGTAGGTGTTGGGTTCGGGTTTTCCTCACTTGATGATTTTCGCTCAAAGTCCTCGGAGGATGGATGCTCTCAAATGACAAGTGTCAGTTTCTCTCGGAGCAACCAACCAGCTAATGGTTGAAGGGGGCGACTATTTATAGCCTAGGGAGCAGCCCGACATGATAACACATAAATTCCCTTGTCTGATATGACCGTTAGGTGGGTAGATATTTTGGAACAGCTGGCGCGTAGCACAGCAACGGTCGGAATATTTGACTCTCAAATACCTCAGGGCTATCATGTTCCTCATTGTGTAGGCAATTCGCACTGGCGAATTGCTAACTCCTCAGTCAGAACAAATTCCTTAGAGACCAGAAGAACTTCATCTCTGTCACTGAAGAATATGACTGAACTGTATGAGAATTCCAATGGCGTCACTCGAAGGGATTGGTAGGTGTAGGATTTTGAGTTGAGCATCACATGGAAATTTTTCCTTAGTATTTCCTCGACCCCCTTTAACAGTACGGTGTTTCCTATGACTCAAGAAAGAGAAAATGAAACAGTAAAAACAAAAGTATTCATGCTTCATGTTCCTCGAATGATTACCAAGTCTTCAAGGTCGCACCA
This sequence comes from Triticum dicoccoides, assembly GCF_002162155.2. NCBI lineage: Eukaryota > Viridiplantae > Streptophyta > Magnoliopsida > Poales > Poaceae > Triticum > Triticum dicoccoides. Next base: position 596,930,736 of record NC_041391.1, read on the forward strand.
ATTTCTTCACTTTCAAAGTCTTCAGTAAGTCTTCAGAAATCCAAAGTCTTTAGTTGAAGAACTTCATTTTGAGGGGTCGACTTTCTTTGTAAATATCAAACTCCTCATAGACTTATAGACCTATGTACACTCACAAACGCATCAGTCCCTTAACCTATAAGTCTTGAATACACCAAAATCACTAAGGGGCACTAGATGCACTTACAATCTCCCCCTTTTTGGTGATTGATGATAATATAGGTTAAGTTTTCAATGGGGATAAACATGTGAAGTGTAAATACTGATATTGAGGAATTTGATTGCAAGATATAGAAGAATTCCCCCTGAAGATGTGCATAGTGAGGAATTTGCTTTCGAAGCAATGCACACTTGAAGAGTATAATCATGGAGATCTCCCCCTATATCTTGTATGATGCATGATGAAATATGGTGACTAATGTAATTCAGCATGCATGCATTAACATTAAAGAGGAATAAGCATGCAGAAGAACATAGCAAAAGTATCAGGTCACCATAGAGTTTAAGATTACAACTCGATCCAGCAAAGTCATCAGAAGAACGAGAGTTGTAACTTAGCAAAAAAACGCCCATATAAGATAGACCCGCTTGAAGACTAACTCAAATTTCTCCCCCTTTGTCATCGAATGACCAAAAGGGTTGAAACTGAGGACTAACGCCCCTGAAGAATATCATGATGATGGAGGAGCGCCAGCGTCATCAGGGTCTTGAGTCGTTGTAGGGCCTACTGCAGTGTCGTCCAAGTCTTTATGCTCGTCCGTGGCGCATGATGAAGAATATGAGTTGGCCACCAAGGAAGGAACCTTGACTTTCTTGAATCTCTTCGGTGGAGGAGCAGACCAGTCAAAGTCTTCCTTGAAGCCCATTTGCTTCAGATCTTCTTCACCATATAGATGTGACAGAATAGCCCAGGTGCGATCAAACACTTCATGGAGGTAGTACTGGTTTTTCTTCACTGCATTATGTGTAGAAGTCATGTTGTGAAGAATAGAGCCAAACTGGTGCTTAACCCACTTGTGGTTTTGATCCACCTTCTGGTGAAGACTTATAAGCAGTTCACGGTCAGTCATCACACGTGGAGCAGTAGCTTGAGGACTTGTCTTGGTAGCATTGGTAGCAGAATCATGAGTGGCAGAGTCGTCATTGGTGGAGTAAGATGCAGCTTTGCGGAACTGCCCATCCAATGGACGAATGCCTTCATTGATCATGGCTAGTGACTTGCCCTTCTCATCGGATGAGGAAATTGTCCGCTTGAGGACTTCAATAGGGGGCAAGTAGCTGAGGTGATTCTGAAAATCAGCCTTGTAGTTGAGTGAAGTCCTTATTCTGAGGAATCTCATGATCCACGACGCGTAAGGCTTCAGCTCAAATGGTGAAAGTGCAACATTCGCGAGAGTTGAAGAAATCATGATAGTTTATGGGGATGCCGTGCATTATGTTGAAAAGCATAATCTTCATCATTTCGATAATTTCTTCATCAGATGAGTCATGGCCTTTGATAGGACACATGGTCTTCGTCGGTATGCGGTAGATTGTTCTTGGCACATAGAGCAATTCCTTCACGAGGAATTTGGTCCTTGGAGCTTGTCCTGGCTTCAGCGGCTTCATGAGCACTTGCATATAGTGATCAGTGAGTTCAGGCTCATCATACAGACAACGAGTACCGTCAGGTGGAGGACTGATTAAGGCACGAAGCAATTCAGAGGCTGGTGCCTTGTAATGAGTGTTTTCAGTCATCCAGTCTAACACCCACGAGTTGACGTCAGCAACATCGCCTGTGATATGCAAAGTTGCGTAGAACTGAAGAATAAGCTCTTCATTCCAATCAACTATGTCAGAGCAGAAATTGAGCAAGCCAGCATCATGAATCATGCTGAGGACTTGAGAGAAGCAAGGCATGGATTCCATGTCCACGTGAGGAATGTGCTCGTGGTCGAAGACTTTGTCCTTGTTGTAAAGCACTTAGGAATATAAGTTGGCCTGGCTAGCAGTCCAAAAACGCTTCCTTCTAAGACGAGCATTGTCATAGGGGTTGAATTCAGTGAAGAATACATGCTCGCCGAAGAAATCGTCAGCCTTGAATTTTTGCTTCTTGGAGAAGGGATCCTTTGGCTTGGGCTAAGGAGTGTCAGTCAATTGCAGCACCACTTCAGGAATCCCAATCTCAGGTTCCTCAGGCTGAGGAATTTCAGGCTCTTCAGCAGCTTCAGCCTGGGTTGTCAATTCTTCGTTGACAATTTCTTCAGCACTAGTGGCTGGAATTTCTTCATGAACACTTGGGGTTGCATGAGGTTCTTCAGATCCCATTTGTACTTCAGTGGCAGCAGGGGACTGAGGAATAACTTGGAGTTGAGTGAACATTGGAGAGTTTGGATGTTGACAGTCCCAAAATTCATCATTAAGCACAGGAGTGGTACACCCAATGTCCACATCCTCATCTTAAATTTCTTCAACACCTACCTCTTCAGCAGTAAACTAAGGCATAGGTGAGGAAATAACTGGGGTTGAAGGGATCTTATCCACTTCAATTTCTTCGTCCAACTGCTCTGTCGAAGCAGCAGAAGGAGTTTCTTCATCAGATTCTTCAGGAATCACATAATCTTCACCAAAAGGAACAAGGTCCTTTGATGGCATTGATGAGACTTGAACGGCATCAATTGGATTGTCAATTGAACTCATCAGAGTCTTCATCTTCTTCGAAGTTGAAGAATTTGATGAAGCTGATGCCTTCCTTTTCTTCACAGCAGCACGTTCGGCGGCCTTGGTCTTCTTCGCATCTGATGCAGATGGAAGGATTGGAGTTGGGGTAGGCGCAAGAGGTGCAGAGGACTTTGGTTCATTTTCCTCAGGCGCAACTGATGCAGTTGCCCTGACTTGTTCACTTTCTTCAGGCGCACCACTAGTGGATGCCCTGGAAATATCTTCAGCGGCTGGAATGGAGTCATCAGCCCTGGCACTCTCATTTTCTTTAGCAGCCTGAATGTCATCAACAGTGCTGGCAAGTTCTTCAGTAGGCTGAGCAGATGCCTCATCCTGAGTAACTTCAACATGCATAGGTGGAGCAGCACTTGAAGTGAATTTCTTTGTCAGATTGACGAAACGCACCTTGGCGCCCTTCCAATCAGCATAATAGCGATCAAATTCATCGCTCAATTGTTTGATTTCCACTTGCAAGGCAAGGAGCTGATCAAGAGTGAGAGTGAGGACATTGTCCTTGAGGTAGCGTTGTTTCTTGTACTGCGCTTTCTTCAAACTTCTGCCTTGTTCAAATTTCCATTTTTCTTCCTCAATGAAGGCAGTCAGAACATGACTTTGACCAGGAGTGAGGTTCATCTCCAGCAAAGGCATGTTAGGATCCTTGTGCCACAGATCAATGTAGTCAAGGATCAACTTTGGATCCAACATCAGCGGCACATTGCTGCCTTTGGCTCTAGCGGCCTTGGCTTGCCTATTTTTGATGATTTAGGCAAGTTCTTCATCATCCGCCTCATCATCATCAGAGGGCACTTGGAAAGCGACTTGCTTCTTGTGAGGACTTGGTCGAATACCTCGTCCAGCAGTGGCCTTTTTCTTCAGCAGTGAGGGGCCAGCTGATGAAGTTTGAGCAGTTGAGGAGCTTGGAGATGCTCCTGAGGCAATAGAGAAGCGTTGAGTCCTTTGGCAGATGGCGAGATGCACAGGTGCCGAGGATTTTGTCAGAGCAGCTGAAGATTTTGACGGAGGAGCTGAGGACTTTGAAGGAGCAGTCTGAGGAATTTGCCGTGAGGGCCTTGAAGAATCTGGCCTTGATGGCATAGCAGAGGAGCTTGGCCGTGAGGGCATTGAAGGTGAAGCACTGGATTTATGTGCATGCTTCTTGTTCATTGCCTTCTTTGGCTGACTAGCAGAGGTCTCAGCAGAGGCAGCAGCAGCAGAGTCTGCGTTGAATTTCTTCAGTCCTTCCTTTGCTTGCTTAGCCAGATTGGCTTGGCGCTTTGTCCATTCATCAGGATAATCCTCACCGCGCTTGAGGCTGGTGGAATCTGCCAACTGGCCTGGTGCCAATGGAGGTCTTGGGCATGGAGGGTTGAGTGCGAATTTCTTCATATACTTGGGAGTGACATATCTGTACTCCCTCCATTCTCGTGCCCATCTCCTTTCTATATTTTGAATGCGCACCTTGTGCTGATTTCTATCTTCCTCAGGGGGTGTGCAGTACCCAACATAGATGTTCTCAGGGATTTCAAACGCGGTATTGACCTCAGGCCTCTTTCCTCCCTTCTGTGGCCTTTTGTCACCCATTTTCTTCAGCTGCGGAATATGAACAACTGAAGTTTCTGAAGAGGCGTGCAACTTTTCTTCGAGGAACGCTACAAATGAGTTAAGTTGATGAGAACCTAGTGATTCAGCAGTGTACATTTGTACCTATGAACAGAGTATAGTTGCGAGGAATTTGGAGAGGTCATATGCATTCTCAGAAGGTTTTTCAAAAAGAATAGGTTTTGAGGAATTTGACCAGATGAGTCTTGAGGAATTTCACTAAGCGTTTTTGTCTTAGGTTCTAGAGTTGTATAGATTGAAAATCCACACAATTGAGGAATCTTGAAGAAAATCATTGCTTAGAGAAACGAATCAAGAGCAGATGACAAGTGAGGTGTTAATGTGTGTGAAGATTTGAAGAATAAACACCTTTGAAGATTTTTAAGAAAACTTGAGAATCAAAGCGAGCAATAAAAGTAACTTTTAATTACCCGAAGTGAAAACATGATGAACTGGGAGGTGTAGATGTGAAGTTCATCGGTTCAGATCTTCCACACCCTAACTCGGCAAAGGAAGACGGCTACGGCGGCGATGGAGTGAAGAAATCCGCAACCGACGCGAGTACAACATCGACGAGGTCGAGGCAGTGAAGCTCTTCCTCACCGGCGATGATGAAGTAGCAGCGGCACTAGGGTTCTGGGGAAGCTCGAGCGGGAGAGAGCGCGAGCGAGGTGAAAATGAAGTGAGGAAGAGACATGGGTATTTATAGAGAGAGTGAAAAACTGTTCAACCGAGGAAATTGGACGAACATGCCCCTAGCCCTTTCTCCTTCGATTGACATGTGTCACCCATGTACTGAGAGGTGGCAATCGTGTAGGATCGTGGGTGAATAGATAAGTATTTGTCATGAGAAGCGGAACAGTTTGAGCGGCAAAGCTGAAAATTTAGATAAGATAAGTTTAAAAGTTACATTCGCAATTTCTTCAGCTGTCAAGGACACAGTGAAGATTTTGAACGAGATTCAATTAGAACGCATATGAGGAATTTGTGAATAGACTGGGTTGAGTTTAGCATAGAGGGGGAAGGGTCCGATCACATTCACTTAGTAGAAGAAATCAACTTGAAGAAATAACAATAAGTGAATGTTGTAGAGGACATAAAACTCATATATATATATATATATATATATATATATATATATTCAAATGAAGAACAACACCGGAAAGAGCTAAGACAATGCAAAGTTGAAGAATTTGAAAAACTGAGGAATTTCAAAAACGAGGAAAAACTCAAATTAAAGATTTTCAACTTTGGGTGGCGGCGTAACCCACCGTATAAGAAAGCTGATTTCAGACACCGCGTACAATTGTCGTAGGGCTCTGAGAATCAATTTCTTCATTAATTTCTTCACACTTCGAGGGTTAGTCTTCATTGATTGAAGAAAAACGTTACTTCGTGTGTTGCGCATCTAAGTCATCAAGTCAGCATAAGTGTTAGGAGGTGTGTCCATTTCAGACAACATTCGAAGATTCTAGGATATTTAGCTCACACCGCAACTTGCTAAATCTCTTCTCATCCAAGGGCCTAGTGAAGATATCGGTCAGTTGATCTTCAATGCTGACATGGTCGATGGAGATGTCACCCTTCAACACATGATCATGAAGAAAATGATGACGAATCTGGATGTGCTTGATCTTCGAGTGGTGAACTGGGTTATGAGCAATCTTGATGGCACTCTCATTGTCACAGTAGAGAGGCACATTCTTCACGTTGACGCCATAGTCCTTGAGAGTTTGCTTCATCCATAGTAGTTGAGCACAGCATGATCCAGCAGCAATGTACTCAGCTTCTGCAGTGGAGAGAGATACGCAGTTCTGTTTCTTCGAGGACCAACAGACCAAAGATCGTCCGAGGAAATGACATGTACCAGATGTTGACTTGCGGTCCACGCAATCGCCAGCATAGTCAGAGTCTGAATATCCAATGAGATCAAAAGTAGAGCCCTTGGGATACCATAATCCAAGTGTTGGTGTGTGATCTAAGTATCAAAGAATAAGCTTCACAGCCTTATGGTGTGATTCCTTCGGTGTAGCTTGAAATCAGGCACACATGCAAACACTAAGCATAATATCCGGCCTATATGCACATATGTACAATAAAGAACTAATCATGGAGCGGTATACCTTTTGATCGAAGTATTTACCATTTTCATCAGTGCATAGATGGCCATTTGTGGGCATTGGAATTTTGACCCCTTTGCAATCTTGCATGCCGAATTTCCTCAATACGTCCTTGAGGTATTTCTCCTGAAATATGAATATCCCATTGCGCTATTGACGAATTTGAAGACCTAAAAAGAATTTCAATTCTCCCATCATAGACATTTGATATTCTTCACTCATCATATGGGCAAATTCATCACTATATCATTGGTCAGTACAGCCAAAAATGATATCATCAACATATATTTGGCACACAAACAATTCATCATCATAAGGTTTAGTGAAAAGAGTTGGGTCGAGTGAACCGGGTTTGAAGCCTTTCTTCATGAAGAATTCCTTCAAAGTATCATACCATGCTCGAGGGGCTTGCTTGAGGCCATACAGGGCCTTGTTGAGTTTGAAGACTTTGTCGGGATTCTTTGGATCTTCAAAACCTGGTGGTTGAGCAACATATACTTCTTCCTCAAGCTTACCATTGAGGAATGCACTTTTCACATCCATTTGTTGTAAGATAATATCATGATGGTTAGCATATGCAAGTAATATGCGAATAGCCTCAAGTCTAGCAACAGGTGCAAAAGTTTCATCAAAGTCAATTCCTTCAACCTGTGTGTAGCCTTGAGCTATGAGCCGTGCCTTATTTCTCACCACAAGGCCATTTTCATCTTGCTTGTTGCGGTAGATCCACTTTGTGCCAATAATGTTATGCTTGCGAGGATCTGGACGTTTGACCAGTTCCCAAACGTTGTTGAGCTCAAACTGGTGTAATTCTTCTTGCATAGCTTGAATCCACTCAGGCTCCAGAAATGCTTCATCTACCTTAGTGGGCTCTGCAATAGAGACAAACGCAAAGTGCCCACAAAAGTTAGATAAATGTGAAGCTTTTGAGCGTGTGAGAGGACCTGGTGCTTCAATGTCATCGATGATCTTCTCGATTTGCACTTCATTTGCAATACGAGGATGAGCGGATAGTCTTCGAGGAATTTGATCTGCATTTTCGTCAGGAGCATTTTCCTCAGCACCATTTTCTTCAGGTGCGCCAGCCCGACGATCATCACGATCTGGAATGAATTCTTCAGCAGATTCTTCGGTAGGGATGACATCCTCAGTAGCCTTGAACTTGATAGAATACTCAGGTGCTGGTTCATCTATCACAGAAGGTAGGTGCTCTCTTTGCGAGCCATTAGTTTCATCGAATCACACATCTACAGTTTCAACAACTTTGTGAAGAACGATGTTGAAGACTTTGTAGGTGTGCGAATCCTTTGCGTAACCAAGCATGAAACCCTCATGTGCTTTCGGTGCAAATTTAGAATTGTGATGTGGATCTCTAATCCAACATTTAGCACCGAAGACTTTGAAGTAACTTACATTGGGTTTCTTGGCAGTGAGGAGTTCATAGGCAGTCTTCTTGAAGAATTTGTGAAGATATATTCTGTTGATGATGTGGCAAGCGGTATCAATTGCATCAATCCAGAACCGATGAGGTGTCTTGTATTCATCAAGCATAGTGCGAGCCATTTCAGCGAGGGTTCTGTTCTTGCGCTCCACGACGCCATTCTGTTGAGGAGTATAAGGAGCAGATAACTCATGAGTAATACCAAGTTCATCAAGATAGTCATCAAGACCGGAATTCTTGAACTCAGTTCCATTGTCACTCCTGATGTGCTTGATCTTCACACCAAAGTTGGTTGAAGCCCTCGAGGAAAATTGTTTGAAGACTTCCTGCACCTCATGTTTGTAAGTGACAATGTGTACCCATGTGTAACAAGAATAATCATCAACAATAACAAAGCCATATAGAGATGCATCATTTGTAACAGCAAAATAATGATTAGGACCGAAGAGATCCATGTGAAGCAATTCAAATGGTCGAGTGGTAGTCATGATAGTCTTCATTGGATGCTTGGCCTTTGTCATCTTCCCAGCTTCACAGGCTCCGCATAAGTGATCCTTGAGGAATTTGACATTCTCAATGCCAATGACATGCTTCTTCTTCGCAAGCGTGTGCAGATTCCTCATGCCAGCATGACCAAGTCGTCGATGCCATAGCCAGCCTTCTGAAGCTTTTGCGAGTAAGCACACGGCTGGTTGTGGTCCTGTAGAGAAATCAACAATATACAGGTCTCCTCTCCTAAAGCCTTCGAAGACTTTGGAATGGTCAGCTTCCATGATCACAACACAACAATATCTTCCAAAGACAACAACCATATCAAGATCACAAAGCATTGAGACAGACATGAGGTTGTATCCTAAGGACTCAACAAGCATGACTTTGTCCATGTGTCGGATTGCAACCTTACCTAGACCCAATACCTGACTTTTTCCTTTGTCAGCAAAGATGATATGCTTCAGATGTGACGGTGATAAGGGAGCATCCATCAATAGATTCTTGTCACCAGTCATGTGATTTGTACATCCACTATCGAGGACCCACTCATTTGCTTTGGGTTGATCATCCTGCAGATGAATTAGTGCAGCTTACAAACTCATATACTTCATCAGTGAAGAATATGACACTAATATCATCAGGTCAATTTCATCAAGCAATTAGAACAGATAATCAGTAGGAGGACGTGAGAAATGAAGGTTCATTTCATCATGATTAGCTTGCGTCCTATCAGGCACTGTTTAGGTCTCCAGCAAATTCTTCAGTCGTTTTGAGCACGACTGGAGACCTGACCCTGCAAAAGAGATTAGTTCTTTTTCTTCACCACCCACATCTGGAGGGGTGGCAAAGAACTCATCACTCTACGAGCACCATATGAGAAAGGTGGCTGGACGCCAGTCCACTTCGTTTCACATAAGAGGGGTTAGGGTAAGCATATGAATAAGCAGAGAAATTCTTCGAGGACTTATGAACATAATGATTTGAAGAATAATGCACATATTCATATCCCTTAGCTCTACCCTGCGAAACAGAAGGGTTAGCATGATGATGATCATATGAGGACTTTGATCCTTTTGAGGAATTTGATCGACATGAGGAATTTGGTCCACTTGAGGACTTGCATCCATATGACGAATTTGGTTCATATGAAGAAGTTGATCTGGGGTTCCTATTCTTCACAGGTGGTGTCATGAGGACATTCACCTGAAGACTTTCAAGGAAGCTTTTGGGAACCCAGATTTTCTTCATAGGGGAACCGTTCTTGCAGTTAGTCCCAACTTATCTAGCAAATACTTCACCATTCTGATTTTTGAACAGTTTATAGTTAGAGTCAAATGACTTATCAGAAGAATGAGGAGATTCACATGTAAAGCCAGATAAGTTGGATGGATCAACTGGAGGTCCCTTTGCAGCAACCCATGAGGTTTTGGGGTACTGCTCGGGCTTCCAATATGTTCCATCAGCATTGAGTTTCCTCTCAAAGGCAATACCCTCTTTCCTAGGGTTTCTGTTGAGGATCTGCTTTTTGAGCACATCACAAAGAGTCTGATGCCCTTTGAGGCTTTTGTACATGCATGTCATGTACAACTCCTTCAGCCCTGCATCATCAGTGATACTTGCATTGTCCTCAGATGAGGAATTAGTGATAGCAGAGACATATGAAGAATTTGTAGCATTAGAAGCATTTCAACATTCACGTGAAGAATTAGCAGTTTCACGTTCAATGCACTTTAGACATGGAGGAACAAATTCTTCCTAGGTAGCACTGATTTGTTGAGCAAGTAATAAATCACGCTCCTTCTGAAGATCTTCATAATCCACTCTTAGCTTTTCAAGATCTTGCTTTCTTTGAAGAGATTCAGAAGAAAGCTTCTTGTGATCAGACAAGAGAGTATTATGATGATCTTGAAGGGCGTCAAACTTGGACTGAAGTCTCTGAAGACTCTCAGCCAATGCTTTTGACTGATCCATTTCTTCACCCAATATATCATCGCTCTTATTAAGCATGTATTGAACTTTTTCCAAAGCTCTTTGTTGTTTAGTGGCAAGGGAAGCAAGTTTGACATAGCTAGGTCCAAATTCATCGCCGGATTCATCATCACTGGACTCGGATAGATAGCATTCGGTTACCTTCACACTGTTTGCCATGAGGCAGGGTGTAGAAGATGATGATTCTGGTTCGAACGTCATCGCATTGAGAGAGTCCTTGTAATCCTCAAACCAAGGATCATGACAGGTTCGATGACCTTCATAGACCTCAGAGAGACGGTCCCAGATTAGCTTCGCGTGATTGAGATGCATGACATTCCTGAACTGATTCCGGGACAGACTGGAGCAGATGACATCCTTTGTTGTGAGGTTAAGCAGTGTGTACTTGCGAATGTCATCAGCCTTCGCCATCTTGCACAGATCGGTAAGACCAATCTCAGTGACGGTCCATAGTTCGCTGACCATAGCCATGAGTCGCTTCTTCATCATGGCCTTCCACCGAGGATATTCATGACCGTCAAATATGGGGCAGGATACGTTCCTCAATCCTGTAGTCGACATAACTAAAACTCCAGGTGGTTAAACCAAAATCACACAGAACAAGGGAGTACCTTGCTCTGATACCAATTAAAAGTGCGTTATATCGACTAGAGGAGGGTGAATAGGCGATTTTTATGAATTGTTCACTAAGGAATTTGATGGTGAGGAAATTCCTAAATGAAGAACTACTTGCAGCAGAATAAGTACTCAGAAAGAAACATAACAGAACACAAGCATAGTCATCATGATGAAATGAAGACAAGCACAGATTACATAAAGCGTAAACACAGGATAACACAAGGAAGAAGACGGACAGACCGAAGAAATAGAACTGAGGAAATTGAGAAAGTCTTCAGTCAATGTATTCAAACAGATATGAACAAGCACACAACAACATACATGAGGAAATGAAAGAGTTGAGGAGATAGAACCAGATAGCTCGGTGAAGACAATGATTTGGTAGACCAGTTCCAACCGCTGTCTCAGTTGTACATCTGGTTGGAGCGGCTGAGTATTTAAACTCGAGGACACACAGTCCCGGATACACAGTCCTCACAGTATTATCCTCGAGCTAAGGTCACACAGAACTCGCCCAATCACTCGTGGTAAGTCTTCAGGTGACTTCCGAACCTTCACAAACTCGGTCACTCGGCGATCCACAATTCCTCTTCGATGCTCTAGACCTTGGCGCCTAACCATCTGGAAGAAGCACAGTCTTCAAAGGAAACAAGCGTCGGATCCACGCAGGATCAATCTCTTCAGTGATGCTCAATCACTTTGGGTTTGTAGGTGTTGGGTTTGGGTTTTCCTCACTTGATGATTTTCGCTCAAAGTCCTCGGAGGATGGGATGCTCCCAAATGACAAGTGTCAGTTTCTCTCGGAGCAGCCAACCAGCTAGTGGTTGAAGGTGGCGGCTATTTATAGCCTAGGGAGAAGCCCGACATGATAAGACATAAATGCCCTTGTCTGATATGACCGTTAGGTGGGTAGATATTTTGGAACAGCTAGCGCGTAGCACAGCAATGGTCGGAATATTTGACTCTCAAATACCTCAGGCTATCACGTTCCTCACTGTGTAGGCAATTCGCACTGGCGAATTCCTAACTCCTCAATCAGAACAAATTCCTCAGAGACCAGAAGAACTTCGTCTCTGTCACTGAAGAATATGACTAAACTGTATGAGATTTCCAATGGCTTCACTCGAAGGGATTGGTAGGTGTAGGATTTTGAGTTGAGCATCACATGGAAATTTTTCCTTAGTATTTCCTCGACCCCCTTTAACAGTACGGTGTTTCCTATGACTCAAGAAAGAGAAAATGAAACAGTAAAAACAAAAGTCTCATGCTTCATGTTCCTCAAATGATTACCAAGTCTTCAACGTCACACGAATTTCTTCACTTTCAAAGTCTTCAGAAAGTCTTCAGAAATCCAAAGTCTTCAGTTGAAGAACTTCATTTTTAGGGGTCGACTTTCTCTGTAAATATCAAACTCCTCATAGACTTATAGACCTGTGTACACTCACAAACGCATCAGTCCCTTACCTATAAGTCTTCAATACACCAAAATCACTAAGGGGCACTAGATGCACTTACACCTATACAATCTACCATTGTATTTGGTGTGTTGGGGACACAAGAGACTTTTTATTATTTGGTTGCAGGGTTGTTTGAGAGAGACCATCTTCAACCTACGCCTCCCATGGATTGATAAACCTTAGGTCATGCACTTGAGGAAAAATTGCTATTGTCCTACAAAACTCTGCGCTTGGAGGTTCAACATGAGTCTACAAGAACAAGTTGTGTAGTAGACATCATGGGGCACCACGCCCATCACATGGATGACGTCCTGCTGCCAGGATAAGGACGGTGGGGCATGACCAAGCCCAGTTTCCATTCTGGTGATAAGGGAGCAGCGACGTCTGTCTCCCCCAAAGCATTTCCTCTTTGGTGAAAGAAGATCAGGACGTAGCAGAACACCAGGGCAGAGGTTATCGCCGATCCCACCAGTGGTCATGAAGACTACTTTACCAGGCGGAGACCGCCTTTAGTCAGGATAGGCCTAGGCGCCTGTCCTACTTTGAATTGTCGCCCCGTGGCCACCCTTTCCTGCTCATATTTTCGGGGAAGAGGACCACAACACTAAAAAGGGGGCAGTGCCGCTTCCATGTAAGGGGATAGAGCGATTCTCCCCACCTCTCGTGTACCTCGAGCCACAAGCTCTCCATTACAGAGCAATCCAACACAGGCAGGAGTAGGATGTTACACCAGCACTGTGGGCCGAACCTGGGTAGCTCACGTGTCCCCTTCATGTCCGGTGAGAGCCAACGTGCTCATCGCAGTCCAACCATAGTTGTCATAGTGTCTTAGGTCGCCAAGAAAAGCCCCCCAGAGTTCGAACCCTAATTCTTGGAGTTGTTTCTCGAACGCAGATCCTAGACTCTGACAGATAGGACCAGTGTTACTGTACTAAACCCTACCGTCACTGGTGTTCAGAATAACACTTCACGGTCTCCCTGCCCTTAGCCTTTCCATGGCTCGCTCTCCATGATCCTGGGTACTTGTAAGGATGAAGAACACAGACGAGACAAGAGACATCTATGAAACAATTTTATTTCACACATACATGACGCTAATTCAAATCACTTCCATTGATCCCCACAACAAATACATAGGGTTGCAAGGCTCTTGCCTCAACCCATACCTTACCGAACTACTCACACATGGAGATCATATCACACGAAGAACACATCATGGAGATTGATTGGTTGATAATATGTCTTTACAATGAACATTGTGTGTGATGCATGATTACAAGTATGATATAGTGGAAGTAGAACTATGGTGGTGATGGTGGCTATGGAGATGGAAATGGCGGCGGCAAGGGTTGATGGAGATGGATGAGGATGACTTTGTTCTGGCTTCGCTTGTCGATTGTCCTATTGACATTTCAGCCTTGATCCCTTTATAAAAGTTGTTCATATCTACTATATGACTCATGTTCGACCTTTTGACCCTCCATGTTCCGAGGCCATGTCTGTACATGCTAGGCTTATCAAGTTTAACCCAAGTATTTTGCATGTGTAAAACAGGCTTACACTCATTACATGCGAACGTAGAGTATATCACACCCGATCTCATGAGGTGCTTCAAAACGATGAACTTTCGCAAGGTGCATACTTAGGGAGAACATCGTTGTCAAATCAGGTTCAACTAAAGTGGGAGAGACAGACACCCGCAAAGCCACTTTTATGCAATACAAGTTGCATGTCAGTCAGTGGATCCAGTCTCATGTGCGAGGACAAGTAAGGTTGGTCTGAGCCGCTACATCCAACAATACTGCCAAATCCAAATAAGACAAAGGAAGTAAGCAATTTGAACATCAACACCCACAACTTCTTTGTGCTCTACTTGTGCATATACATCTATGCATAGACCTAGTTCATGATGCCACTGATGGGGAACGTTCATGAAAATCAATTTTTTTACGAACACCCAAGATCTATCTATGGAGATGCATAGCAATGGGATGGGAGTGTGTCTACGTACCCTTGTGGACCGAAAGCGTTTTAGCGTACGTAACACGGTTGATGTAGTCGTATTTGTCGCAATCCAATCACAATCCAATCCGATCTAGTGTTGAACGGACGACACCTTTGAGTTTAGCACACATACAACTCGGCGGCGTCCTATCCTTCTTGATCCAACAAGCGAGGGAGAGGAGATAGATGAGATCATGACCAACACAATGGTGTGGTGGTGGTGGTGGTGACAACAGTCGAACTGCAGTAGGACTTCGCCAAGCATCTACACGAGGTGGAGGAGGTGTAACGGGAGGGAGACAGGTAAGGGTGGAAGCGGTGGCTGCCCCCAATGCCTCCCAACCTTTACATAGGCATGGAGGGGGCTGGTGGATTGCCCTCCAAGCACGCAGGGTTGTTGGCCAAGGGGGGAGGAAATCCCTTATTTCCTTCCCCACTAATCGCTATTCCCCTTTTTAGGGATCTTGATCTTATCCTTTCGGGATATGTGATACCATTCCTTTTAAGGAAGGATCTTGGTGTGCCTAGACCAAGGGTGTGGGGACTTTCCCACTATCCACATTCATGTGGCCCCCCTGTAGGTGGGCCCCACTTTGGAACCTTTTAGAACCTTCCCGGTACAATACCAAAAAAAACCCGAACATTTTTTGGAAACCTGAATATGACTTCCCATATATAAATCTTTACCTACCGACCATTCCGGAGCTCCTCGTGATGTCCTGGATCCCATCCGAGACTCCAAACAACCTTCAGATTTCACCATATTAATATCTCAATACAATCCTAGTGTTATCAAACGTTAAGCGTGCGACCCTACTGTTGGGGAATGTAGCAGAAATTCAAAATTTTCTACGCATAACCAAGATCAATCTATGGAGATACTAGCAATGAGAGATAGAGAGGGAGTGCATCTTCATACCCTTGAAGATCGAGATGCGGAAGCGTTACAAGAACGCGAATGAAGGAGTCGTACCTGCAGCGATTCAGATCGCGGTTGATTCCGATCTAAGCGCCGAACAACGGCGCCTCCGCGTTCAACACATGTACAGCCCGGGGATGTCTCCTCCTTCTTGATCCAGCAAGGGGAGAGAAGAAGTTGAGGGAAAACTCCAGCAGCACGACGGCGTGGTGGCGATGGAGCTCGTGGTTCTCCGGTAGGGCTTCGCCAAGCACTACGGAGGAGGAGGAGGTGTTGGAGGAGGGAGGGGCTGCGCCAGGGGAAGGGTGTGGCTGCCCTCCCACCCCCTCCACTATATATAGGGGCAAGGGGAGAGGGGGAGGCGCCCTAGGGTTTCCCCTAGGGGGCGGCGGCCAAGCAGATTGGATCTCCCTAGGGAAAATCCTAGGGAGACTTGCCCCCCAAGCCAAGCAGGTGGAGGATTGCCTCCCAAGCCAGGTGGAGCCGCCCCACCTCCCCAAATAACATGGGAAAGGGTGTGGGGGACGCACCACCCCTTAGTGGGCTGGTTTGCCCCTTCCCCTTTGGCCCATGAGGCCCTCCAACACTTGCCGGGGCTCCCGAAACACCTTTCGGTCATGCTGGCCATAGCCTGGTACCCCCAGAACACTTTCGGACTCCAATACCCTTCGTCCAATATATCGATCTTCACCACCGGACCATTCCAGAAATCCTCGTGATGTCCGGGATCTCATCCGAGACTCCGAACAACCTTCGGTAACCACATACTATTTCCCATAACAACTCTAGCGTCACCGAACCTTAAGTGTGTAGACCCTACGGGTTCGGGAACCATGCAGACATGACTGAGACATCTCTCCGGCCAATAACCAACAGCGGGATCTGGATACCCATGTTGGCTCCCACATGTTCCACGATGATCTCATTGGATGAACCACGATGTCGAGGATTCAATCAATCCCGTATACAATTCCCTTTGTCCATTGGTATGTTACTTGCCCGAGATTCAATCGGCGGTATCCCTATACCTTGTTCAATCTCGTTACCAACAAGTCTCTTTACTCGTACCATAATGCATGATCCCGTGACTAACTACTTAGTCACATTGAGCTCATTATGATGATGCATTACCGAGTGGGCCCAGAGATACCTCTCCGTCATAGGGAGTGACAAATCCCAGTCTCGATTCGTGCCAACCCAACAGACACTTTTGAAGATACCTGTAGTGCACCTTTATAGCCACCCAGTTACGTTGTGATGTTTGGTACACCCAAAGCATTCCTACGGTATCCGGGAGTTGCATAATCTCATGGTCTAAGGAAATGATACTTGCCATTAGAAAAGCTTTAGCAAACGAACTACACGATCTTGTGCTATGCTTAGGATTGGGTCTTGTCCATCACATCATTCTCCTAATGATGTGATCTCGTTATCAATGACATCCAATGTCCATGGTCAGGAAACCATAACCATCTATTGATCAACGAGCTAGTCAACTAGAGGCTCACTAGGGACATGTTGTGGTCTATGTATTCACACATGTATTACGGTTTCTAGTTAATACAATTATAGCATGAACAATAGACAATTATCATGAACAAGGAAATATAATAATAACCATTTTATTATTGCCTCTAGGGCATATTTCCAACAGTCTCCCACTTGCACTAGAGTCAATAATCTAGTTCACTTCACTATGTGATTGTAATGAATCGAACACCCATGGTGTTTGATCATATCTTGCTTGTGAGAGATGGTATTAGTCAACGGGTCTGAACCTTTCAGATCCGTGTGTGCTTTACAAATCTCTATGTCATCTTGTAGATGCAGCTACCATACGCTACTTGGAGCTATTCCAAATAACTGCTCTACTTTACGAATCTGGTTTACTACTCAGAGTCATCCAGATTAGTGTCAAAGTTTGCATCGACGTAACCCTTTACGACGAACTTTTTTACCACCTCCATAATCAAGAAAATTCCTCAGTCAACTAGTTACTAAGGATAAGTTTGACCGTTGTCATGTGATCCATTCCTGGATCACTCTTGTACCCCTTGACTGACTCATGGCAAGGCACACTTCAGGTGCGGTACACAACATAGCATACTGTAGAGCCTATGTCTAAAGCATAGGGGACGACCTTCGTCCTTTCTCTCTCTTCTGCCATGGTCAGGTCTTGAGTCTTACTCAATACTCACACCTCATAACACAGCCAAGAACTCCTTCTTTGCCGATCTATTTTGAACTCCTTCAAAATCTTGTCACGGTGTGTATTCGTTTGAAAGTACTATCAAGCGATCTTGATCTATCCTTGTAGATCTTGATGCTTAATGTTCAAGCAGCTTAGTCTAGGTTTTCCATTGGAAAACACTTTTTAATTAACCCTATATGCTTTCCAGAAATTCTACATCATTTCTGATCAACAATATGTCAACAACATATACTCATCAGAAATTCTATAGTGCTCCCACTCACTTCTTTGGAAATACAAGTTTCTCATAAACTTCGTATAAACCCAAAATCTTTGATCATCTCATCAAAGTGTATATTCCAACTCCGAGATGCTTACTCCAGTCCTTAGAAGGATTGTTGGAGCTTTGCATACTTGTTAGCATCTTTCAGGATTGTCAAAACCTTCTGGTTGTATCACATACAACCTTTCCTCAAGAAAATTATTGAGGAAACAATGTTTTGACATCCTATCTGCAAGATTTCATAAATAATGCAGTAATTGCTAATATAATTCCAACAGACTCTTAGCATCGCTATGAATGAGAAAGTCTCATCACAGTCAACTCCTTGAACTTGTCGGAAAACATCTTAACGACAAGTCGAGCTTTCTTAATGGTGATACTTACCATCATTGTCCGTCTTCCTTTTAAAATCCATATGTACCCAACAGCCTCGTACGACCATCAAGTAGTTCCTCCAAAGTCCATACTTTGTTTTCATACATGGATCCTATCTCGGATTTTATGGCCTCGAGCCATTCGTTGGAATCCGAGCCCACCATCGCTTCTCCATAACTCGTAGGTTCATTGTTGTCTAGCAACATGACCTCCAAGACAGGATTACCGTACCACTCCGAAGCAGTACGTGTCCTTGTCGACCTACGAGGTTTGATAGTGACTTGATCCAAAGTTTCATGATCACTATCATCAGCTTCCACTTCAACTGGTGTAGGCGCCACAGGAACAATTTCCTGTGCCCTGCTACAGATTGGTTGAAGTGATGGTTCAATAACCTCATCAAGTCTCCACCATCCTCCCACTCAATTCTTTCAAGAGAAACTTTTCCTCGAGAAAGGACCCTCGAAACAATCACTTTTGCTTCCGGATCTGAAATAGGAGGTATACCCAACTGTTTTGGGTGTCCTATGAAGATGCATTTATCCGCTTTGGGTTTGAGATTATTAGGCTAAAACTTTTCCACATAAGCTTCACAGTCCCAAACTTTTAAGAAATGACAGCTTAGGTTTCTCTAAACCATAGTTCATACGCTGTCATCTCAACGGAATTACGTGGTGCCCTATTTGAAGTGAATGCGGTTGTCTCTAATGCCTAACCCATAAACGATAGTGGTAATTCGATAAGAGACATCATGGTATGCACCATATCCAATAGGGTGCAACTATGATGTTCGGACACACCATCACACTATGGTGTTCCAGGCGGTATTAGTTGTGAAACAATTTCCACAATGTCTTAATTGTATACCGAACTCATAACTCAGATACTCATCTCTATGATCATATCATAGACATTTTATCCTCTTGTCACGACGATCTTCAACGTCACTCTGAAATTACTTGAACCTTTCAATAATTCAGACTTGTGTTTCATCAAGTAAATATACTCAGCATCTACTCAAATCATCTGTGAAGTAAGAACATAACGATATCCACTGCGTGCCTCAGCACTCATTGGACTGCATACATCAAAATGTATTACTTCCAACAAGTTGCTTTCTTGTTCCATCTTACTGAAAAACGAGGCTTTCAGTCATCTTGCCCATGTGGTATGATTTGCATGTCTCAAGTGATTCAAAATCAAGTGAGTCCAAATGATCCATGTGTATGGAGTTCCTTCATGCATACATACCAATAGACATGGTTCACATGTCTCAAACTTTTCAAAAACGAGTGAGTCCAAAGATCCATCAACATGGAGCTTCTTCATGCGTTTTATACCAATATGACTCAAATGGCAGTGCCACAAGCAGGTGGTACTATCATTACTATCTTATATCTTTTGGCATGAACATGTGTATCACTACGATCGAGATTCAATAAACCATTCATTTTAGGTGCAAGACCATTGAAGGTATTATTCAAATAAACAGAGTAACCATTATTCTCCTTAAATGAATAACCGTATTGTGATAGACATAATCCAATCATGTCTATGCTCAACGCAAACACTAAATAACAATTATTTAGGTTTAACACCAATCTCGATGGTAGAGGGAGCATGCGATGCTTGATCACATCAAGCTTGGAAACACTTCCAACACATATCGTCATCTCACCTTTAGCTAGTCTCCGTTTATTCTGCAGCTTTTATTTCGAGTTACCAACACTTAGCAACCGAACTGGTATCTAATACCCTGGTGCTACTAGGAGTACTAGTAAAGTACACATTAATATAATGTATATCCAATATACTTCTATTGACCTTGCCAGCCTTCTCATCTACAAAGTATCTAGGGTAGTCCTGCTTCAGTGACCGTTCCCCTCATTACAGAAGCACTTAGTCCCGGGCTTGGTTTCAACCTTGCCCTTGCCCTTCTTGAAACTAGTGGTTTCACTAACCATCAACAATTGATGCTCCTTCTTGATTTCTACTTTTGCAGTGTCAAACATCGCGAATATTTCAAGGATCATCATATCTATCCCTGATATGTTATAGTTCATCACGAAGCTCTAATAGCTTGGTGGCAGTGACTATGGAGAACCATCACTATCTCAAGATTAACTCCCACTCGATTCAAGTGATAGTAGTACCCAGACAATCTGAGCACATGCTCAACGATTGAGCTTTTCTCCCTTAGTTCGTAGGCTAAGAAACTCGTCGGAGGTCTCATACCTCTTGACGTGGGCACGAGCCTGAAATCCCAATTTCAGCCCTTTGAACATCTCTTATGTTCCGCGACGTTTCAAAATCATCTTCGGCGCCACAATTCTAAACCATTTAACATTACTGAACTATCATGTAGTCATCAAAACGTGTATGTCAGATGTTCGCAACATCCACAAACGATGTTTGAGGTTCAGCACACCGAGCGGTGCATTAAGGACACAAGCCTTTTGTGCAGCAATGAGGACAATCCTCAGTATACGGACCCAGTCCGCATAATTGCTACTATCAACTTTCAACTAAATTTTCTCTAGGAACATATCTAAAACAGTAGAACTAAAGTGCAAGCTACGACATAATTTGTAAAGACCTTTTGACTATGTTCATGATAATTAAGTTCATCTAATCAAATTATTAATGAACTCCCACTCAGATAGACATCCCTCTAGTCATCTAAGTGATACATGATCCGAGTCAACTAGGTCGTGTCCGATCATCATGTGAGACGGACTAGTCATCATCGGTGAACATCTTCATGTTGATCGCATCTACTATACGACTCATGTTCGACCTTTCGGTCTCTTGTGTTCCGAGGCCATGTCTGTACATGCTAGGCTCGTCAAGTCAACCTAAGTGTTTCGCGTGTGTAAATCTGGCTTACACCCGTTGTATGTGAACGTTAGAATCTATCACACCCGATCATCACGTGGTGCTTCGAAACAACGAACTTTCGCAATGGTGCACAGTTAGGGGAAACACTTTCTTGAAGTTTTAGTGAGGGATCATCTTATTTATGATACCGTCGTTCTAAGAAAATAAGATGTAAAAACATGACAAACATCACATGCAATCAAATAGTGTCATGATATGGCCAATATCATTTTGCTCCTTTTGATCTCCATCTTCGGTGCGCCATGATCATCATCTTCACCGGCATGACACCATGATCACCATCATCATGATCTCCATCATCGTGTCTCCATAAGGTTGTCTCGCCAGCTATTACTTCTACTACTATGGCTAACGGTTTAGCAATGAAGTAAACTAATTACATGGCGTTATTCAGTGACACGCATGTCATACAATAAATAAAGACAACTCCTATGGCTCCTGCCAGTTGTCATACTCATCGACATGCAAGTCGTGATTCCTATTACAAGAATATGATCAATCTCATACATCACATATATTTCATCCATCACATCCTTCTTGGCCATATCACATCACACGGCATATGCTGCAAGAACAAGTTAGACGTCCTCTAATTGTTGCTGCAAGTTTTTACGTGGCTGCTATAGGTTTCTAGCAAGAACGTTTCTTACGTACGCCAAAACCACAACGTGATATGCCAATTGCTATTTACCCTTCATAAGGACCCTTTTCATCGAATCCGATCCGACTAAAGTGGGAGAGATTGGCACCCGCTAGCCACCTTATGCAACAAGTGCATGTCAGTCGGTGGAACCTGTCTCACGTAAGTGTACGTGTAAGGTCAGTCCGGGCCGCTTCATCCCACAATACTGTCGAAACAAGATAGGACTAGTAATGGTAAGCATATTGAACAAAATCAACGCCCACAACAACTTGTGTTCTACTCGTGCATAGAATCTACGCAATAGACCTAGCTCTGATACCACTGTTGTGGAACGTAGCAGAAATTCAAAATTTTCTACGCATCACCAAGATCAATCTATGGAGATACTAGCAACGAGAGAGAGAGAGGGAGTGCATCTTCATACCCTTGAAGATCATGATGCGGAAGCGTTACAAGAACGCGGATGAAGGAGTCGTACTCGCAACGATTCAGATCGCGGTTGATTCCGATCTAAGCGCCAAACAACGGCGCCTTCGTGTTTAACACATGTACAGCCCGGGGACGTCTCCTCCTTCTTGATCCAGCAAGGGGAGAGGAGAAGTTGAGGGAAAACTCCAGCGGCACAATGGTGTGGTGGCGATGGAGCTCGTGGTTCTCCGGTAGGGCTTCGCCAAGCACTACGGAGGAGGAGGAGGTGTTGGAGGAGGGAGGGGCTGCGCTGGGGGAAGGGTGTGGCTGCCCTCCCACCCCCTCCACTATATATAGGGGCAAAGGGAGAGGGGGAGGCGCCCTAGGGTTTCCTCTAGGGGGCGGCGGCCAAGCAGATTGGATCTCCCTAGGGAAAATCCTAGGGAGACTTGCCCCCCAAGCCAAGCAGGTGGAGGATTGCCTCCCAAGCCAGGTGGAGCCGCCCCACCTCCCCAAATAACGTGGGAAAGGGTGTGGGGGGCGCACCACCCCTTAGTGGGCTGGTTTGCCCCTTCCCCTTTGGCCCATGAGGCCCTCCAACACTTGTCGGGGCTCCCGAAACACCTTTCGGTCATGCTGGCCATAGCCTGGTACCCCCAGAACACTTTCGGACTCCAATACCCTTCGTCCAATATATCGATCTTCACCGCCGGACCATTCCAGAACTCCTTGTGATGTCCAGGATCTCATCCGGGACTCCGAACAACCGTAACCACATACTATTTCCCATAACAACTCTAGCGTCACCGAACCTTAAGTGTGTAGACCCTACGGGTTCGGGAACCATGCAGACATGACCGAGACATCTCTCCAGCCAATAACCAACAGCGGGATCTGGATACCCATGTTGGCTCCCACATGTTCCACGATGATCTCATTGGATGAACCACGATGTCGATGATTCAATCAATCCCGTATACAATTCCCTTTGTCCATTGGTATGTTACTTGCCCGAGATTCGATCGGCGGTATCCCTATACCTTGTTCAATCTCATTACCGACAAGTCTCTTTACTCGTTCCATAATGCATGATCCCGTGACTAACTACTTAGTCACATTGAGCTCATTATGATGATGCATTACCGAGTGGGCCCAGAGATACCTCTCCGTCATAGGGAGTGACAAATCCCAGTCTCGATTCGTGCCAACCCAACAGACACTTTCGGAGATACCTGTAGTGCACCTTTATAGCCACCCAGTTATGTTGTGGCGTTTGGTACACCCAAAGCATTCCTACGGTATCCGGGAGTTGCACAATCTCATGGTCTAAGGAAATGATACTTGACATTAGAAAAGCTTTAGCAAACGAACTACACGATCTTGTGCTATGCTTAGGATTGGGTCTTGTCCATCACATCATTCTCCTAATGATGTGATCCCGTTATCAATGACATCCAATGTCCATGGTCAGGAAACCATAACCATCTATTGATCAACGAGCTAGTCAACTAGAGGCTCACTAGGGACATGTTGTGGTCTATGTATTCACACATGTATTACGGTTTCCAGTTAATACAATTATAGCATGAACAATAGACAATTATCATGAACAAGGAAATATAATAATAACCATTTTATTAGTGCCTCTAGGGCATATTTCCAACACCTACGGGTTCGAGAATCACATGTAGACATGACTGAGACTCCTCTTCGGTCAATAACCAATAGCGGGAACTGGAGGCCCATATTGGTTCCTACATATGCCATGAAGATCTTTATCGGTTGAACCATGATGTCAAGGATTCTGCCAATCCCATATGCAATTCCCTTTGTCCGGCGGTATGTTACTTGCTCGAGATTCGATCGTCGGTATCTCCATACCTAGTCTAATCTCATTACCGCAAGTCTCTTTACTCATTCCGTAATACAAAATCCCCGTGACTAAACTCATTAGTCACTTGCTTGCAAGCTTGTTGTGATATTGTATTGCCAAGAGGGCCTAGAGATATCTCTCCGTCACACGGAGCGACAAATCACAGTCTCGATCCATGCAACCCAACAAATACCTTCGGAGATACCTGTAGAGCACCTTATGATCACCCAGTTACGAAGTGATGTTTGATAGCACACAAAGTATTCCTATGGTATCCGGGAGTGGTATGATCTCATGGTGTAAGGAACTAATACTTGACATGAAGAAAGTTGTAGCAAATAACTGAATGATCTGATGCTAAGCTTACGGTTGGGTCAGTTCATCACATCATTCTCCTGATGATGTGATCCCATTATCAAATGACAACTCATGTCTATGGTCAGGAAGCCATAACCATCTTTGATCAACGAGCTAGTCTAGTAGAGGCTTACTAGCGACACGGTGTAGTTTATGTTTTCACACATGTATTTAAGTTTCCGGTCAATACAATTCTAGAATGAATAATAAACATTTATCATGAACAGGAAATATGATAATAACCATTTTATTATTGCCTCTAGGGCATATTTCCAACAGTAAAACCATACATCTTGCTTTGATTATATTGATGTGATGGAGTATCTAGTAAAAGATGACCTACCTCGAGGTCGTATGGTTGTGTTCTAAACCCTAAGGCTGGTAATTGTGCCTCTAAAGACTAAACTCCACGGCTTATATACACACACACCGGGAGTACCTAGGTTACACACATGGCCGGTTGCTAATCATGCCTACTAGTGAGCTATCCTTGAAGTGCACGCCAAGTCTTCCGAGGTTTCCATCTTGATCATGTCGAGGTTCATAGCTTCTGGAGTCCTTCCTTGTGGAGATTGGTGGGCCGAAAACTCGACCCATGAACTGCGGGTCGTATAGGCTAGTACCCCTTAGTCTAGGACACCGTCACCAGGCCACCCTTAGTTCTTTGAAGATTAATACACCAGTGGGTGAACGTCATCCCCATTCTCCTTAAACAGGTTCCCCAAGTGACCACAAATAGAACACCAGTCCGACAATCGTTCATACTTGACTTTGTAAATCTGACGCATAAGATCCCGAACCATGGAGACAACATTTTTAGTGGTTTCTGAACTTTTTCATCCAAACGTGATAGAGTTACCAGTAAAATCATAAGACTGTGATTCAGTGTACATTACTTCTCCAACCTTGGTCGCAAGGGGTGCGACTAGGTGAGCGTATCCATTCGGAACATCATGTATCTAAATCCATAAATCCAGCCTATCCAAACTAATCACCGAGGGCTTCATCACACCATCATATGGAGCAATGATGACCGTGTTTCCTTGGAAGTTCCAAGGTCCATCTTGCATCACCTTCTCCTAGTTGCCGAGGCAAAAGAACTGAAGGATATGCAGTATCTTTGAAGGGCCTAAATTTCACATCTCGAGCCAGATTCCATGCTAACCTCATATTCTTGAAGAACCAAGCTTGGGATTAGGGTTTCTCCATGTGCGCCCTTATGATCACCATCCACCTAGTGGCAGTCGACGCCTCCTCCTTTTCATTAAAGACCACGTCGTCCAAATCTTCCTCACGAAGACCCAACTCCTTCATCAGGGACTCCACCTCGCTAACTGCCTCTGATCCGGATGCCGTTGAGGACGTCAAACCTGACAGTGCGCTTTTCTCCATCTAGAAGTCCTAACCTGATGAAACTAGATCGGGTATTTGTTATGGGTAACCCTAGCATGCGTGCAACCCTTGAAAACACCCCTGACTAGGACCGGGCGGCGATCGCAAGGATCAACCCGTATCAGCCCAAATTGAGGGGGGAGGAACGGCGGCAGGGAACAAGGAAACTCTACGGCGGCGTGGTCGGCGCGGAGAGAACTATAACCCTAGCAGGAGGGAAACTTTTGAGGTTTGACGCAGAACGAATTAAAAATGCCTCCCTGTATGGGCTTACAAAGGCAGGCCCTGCAAACGGGCCGTGGTCTTTTCCGCATCCCCACCTTGTTCTCCACTGGCACGCGCATCTCCCCGCAGAATCTGCCGGACTCTGAAACCCCACGCAGACACAGCTCCGCTCCGCCCTCACGCACCTCACCCCGGCCACCTCCTCCCACCCACCGCCGCCGGCGGAGCCATGGAGGTCGGCGGCGAGGAGTTCGCGGTCGGCGTGGTGATCTCGGCGAAGACCACCCTCGGGGAGGAGTTCGAGGGCCAGATCGTCTCCTTCGACCGCCCGAGCAACCTCCTCGTCATCCATATCCTTCCCAAATCCCCCTTTGCTTCCGGCCTCCGTCTCCATGCCATTTACTTCTGCCTCCTGCTCTATTTCTGTGTGCTGCGTGGTTGCTTTGTTTCCATGACGGCGTAGATCACAGGAGGGCGTGGGCAGGGCGGAGAGGGGCGAGCGGCGGAACGTGAGGGTGCTCAAGGCCAACTACATCCAGGAGTTCTCCGTCGTCGGCAAGTACGACGACCCGCTGGACCCGGCTGGCTGTGTGCTCGACCTCGCCGCCATCCACGCCAGGGAGGAGGCCGCCCTCAGGTGTGTCATACTGCATCCCAAACCCTTTTGGTACTACTACTTTTTAGTCATTGCTAGTTAGGCATGTGATGCTTATTTTTATCTTGTTTGAATTTTAGATGCGGTCAAGATTCATTCAATGAGCTCGGAAAACATGAACACCACAACATTGTTTTGGATTCTATTTATTGTAAATGCGAATTCATGTTTGAGGACACAACAATAAAGCAAGAAGAAGTATATAAGAGCTTCACAATCCTCATTTGACCAATATTCTCTTTGTTCTTAAATTGAACCTGACTCTTCTAGTTGGTAAAGGTGATACTGAAATTGGGTCTGCACATGAAAGTGATAGCAAGTAAAGGAGATACTGATATAGCTGACTTGAGCTATAGCTTGATTAAGCAAGCTAGCTATTTAGAACTTGCCACACATTTGGTTATATACAAATAAGCATAGATCTTTTGAGGTTGGTCACTTTTATGAGAGAAGGCGGAGCACATCTCTACTATTAAAGGGGAGTTTGTACGTCGTTCATCTCCCAGGGCCCCACCGATTGAAGGATCTTCCCACCATTCTCTTTTTTTTTTACCGACTGCAACCCCACCCAGTTTGGTAAGTGTTGATTCAGTTACATCTTCCTTTCTTAGGATGCACTCATGTGTCTCCTCAGCAGATCCACTACCATAAAATAAATATATTAATCATCAAACAAATATTGTCTCCAGCAGTACCAGCCAATTCACTACCATACATGGCAAATCAATCTATCTATCTTCTACATCTACACTACCTAAAAAAGACATAACATTCCCTTTTCGCCCAACCTTCATTCGCTTCCATTCCATGCTTAGCACACCAAGAAAACCAGAGGAAAGCCTACCCGCTACCCACACACGCACGTCCATCCTCCCCTCTATTCCACTGGGTTTATTTCTTCAAGGTTAATCAAATCTTTATTTTTTAGAGAAATAGAGAGGGGTTGGTGGAGGAGGGGGAATTATTTAACAGTAAATCGAATCAACAATACTGCCTAATGTACATGAGTATTCTAAGGTATATGTTAGACATAATGTTAAACCATTAGAATGTATGTACCCCGTTGCAACGCACAGGCAATTAGCTAGTAATGAGAGAGAAGCTGTTAAACATTTATTTGGTGCATAAAATTCTTGCCTAGGAGGGCTAGGCAATTCAGCTCTCCTCGCTCTAAACTGCTTCTAAAAGCCAGGATTCTTCGCTTGTTCCAGTCCAGTCACAAAACATGGCCAGGCTAGGCTAGAAAACTTATTATCCAAAGCCCTGTCCCATTGAAAGTTCACTATCCTGGTCTAAAAGCATGACTGCAAAAAGGCATAACAGTTTCCAAATAGAAGATACATAAACAGGGGAGACACCTCTAAAATTAATCACTCCATAACTAGATTGGGTACTATGGTCATTTCCAAATCAGTCTTCATCTGCAGAAAATAAGTGGAAGAAGCAATCTGCAAAACCTCAACGGGGCTGTTCATAACCCTTGTACACACACATCTCACTTGATTGGTTTTTAGACATACTTCAGAAATGACTGCATTTTTCTCATTCACTAACACGGCAGCACATACAAATGTCAAAATATAGCAACAAGGTTGGATTTCACGAATCGGTGGTCCTTTCAAAATTTATTTGTGTTTACAAACCGGTGACCAAAATAAGCAGCTTTACTATCCCAATAACACTTTTCAAGAAAGGGGAAGTATGACTAGTAGCATAGGCGGGCATTTGAGGTTCTGGTATTGCATTGACTATTACTTTCCAATTTTTGTTGCATTCAGACCTGCAACTCTTGATCCAGGAGGCTAATAAGCAGATATTGCGGTCTCTCAAATTTTGGTGGCCT
>NC_041391.1:596959335-596990829 GCF_002162155.2 Triticum dicoccoides
ATAGATCTCACCTAGGTAGGTCGTACTAGTGGTGGGCCTCATAATTGTCCTACAAACAGTGCACTATTTAGCTGTTAATAGCATAGCCCACCTAGGTTGATGATGCATCATATCGTTTTGATGGATCTGGAGATGATATTCCAGCAATATAGTAAGGACTGAGATTGAATGTGTAACCAAGGAAAATTGGAAAATTTAGAACAGTGCACTATGATTGTCCTACAAACAGTGCACTATTTAGCTGTTAATAGCATAGCCCACCTAGGCAACTTGATGATGAATCGTATCGTTTCGATGGATCTGAAGATGACATTCCAGCAATATAGTAAGGACTGAGATTGAATGTGCAACTAAGGAAATGGAAGAATTTAGAACTGATATTGATACTGTGGTTTTGGGTTAGAATAGGGGAATCAGTTTTGGTATTTTGTTGGAAATTCAGTTGTTTCCTTTCTGGCTCTCCAATCATCGAATGATCAAACCTGTATTGGCCTTGTTTGTAGCTAAGCAGAAGTTCCTTTTTCGCGATGCAAAAGTGGATTGATAAATCTGGCAGATGTATAACTGACATAGTATGCTACGTGTCATTTTAGAACTCGTGGCTGAACTGATCATGGTTAACAATTTGGATCTGGGTTTGGGTCAATTTTGTTCCAGAGTTTGTTCTTCTGATTAAGGATAGCAGCTTCAAGTACATGCATGCAATAGCCAATACTGCTGGGCTGCATATACGGTATGTTTAGATGGTGCGAATTTTTGCCATGCCAAATATTGGGCAGCCTATGACTATCTGGCACTGGCTTGATTTGTTTTTCAAAAATTTGGCTGCCAATGGAAACCCACCTATCTCTCACATATTCCTACCAAATGGTTGCCAATGAGGGTGCAAGAATCCTTGGCCAAAATTTGGCAAGCCAAGTCTTTTTGGTAGGGCGAGATTGGGTGCCAGCCAAACACACCCATAGAATGCACTAATACCTTTAAGGTTTACTACACTAGGCCATAAATAGTAGTTATAGAAGTCTTGATAATTTCTGAAAATAATTTTTGGCATGGAGATGATAACACACCTACTACAGCAGATCCAAATTCGATTCACAACTTTAGCCACTAGTTATTTGGGTTCTTTGGCTGTTAACTTGCTAGATGACATTTGACTTCAGACTCAGTGTTGAGTTACTAGCATTTGGATTGTCTCTGCGAGTTGATGAAAATCTACCATTTAGGGGTATATATATATTAGAGTATTTGGGCAATCTGGTGTTTATAGTTATATAATAGTAATAGCTCAACAGGTGAATTATTACATATGGCAACTGATTAACCACTTAGATGGAGAAGTATGCAGAAAATAAATAGCATCATAAACACTTCCATTTTAACACTATGCATTTGTTTCCCTGCATTGAACCCAAAACGAAAATGATAAGTGCGGTCTGTTTTGGTCAGAGTTAATCCCAATGTATTGTCATAATGCAAATTCTGACAACAATTGATTTCATGCACCTATAGGTATGACTTTTGAGGGGTCAGCGCTTCCTGGGAAATGCTATAAACCTTAGTGGTTGACTAATGTTGTGTATGATAACAGTCATGCCTCTTTATGTCACTGGTTTTGTGCTAAAGAGCTAGCAAATTGGTTATCTATGATTTTGCCTATTACTTTTGCCATTTAGGATTTATCCCTCGCGATTCTTGTTTTTGGTGTTTATTGGTTCTATCATTTATGGTGATGTGTTTTATCATGCTTAATGTTACTGTCTAGAAGCTGAAAATTAGCTTGCATGTTGTTGGCTTCTGCACTGCGACATTTTGGTTCTCACACTGCATGCTATGATGCACAGGCAAGCTGAGATTGAAGCTGAGAGAATTGGTGTTGGTGTCACCCCAGAAGCTCAAAGATTATTTGATGCATTGTCGAAGACGTAAGTTTGACCTTTCATTATGT
Organism: Triticum dicoccoides; assembly: GCF_002162155.2. Classification (NCBI taxonomy): domain Eukaryota; kingdom Viridiplantae; phylum Streptophyta; class Magnoliopsida; order Poales; family Poaceae; genus Triticum; species Triticum dicoccoides. The sequence continues at coordinate 596,961,284 of NC_041391.1, forward strand.
CTCTCTTGGATATTCATGCTTTTGACCATTTTCCTCTGAATCGGCCTTTATTTTTGGACTCGTAGTTACCACATTTGAATTCGAGGAAAGAAACTAGGAACTGTTAGGTATATATGCTGCTCAAATCTTTATTAGTTTGTTTCACATTTTGTTAGTATTAGCCCCGTTAGTGGTGCGGGATCCTGAGCCCCTCTCCTTTTGGATAATACTCTCTTTTTTTCACTCTCCACCGATATTACGTAACAAAGACAAGTAATTCGGGACGGAGGGAGTACATTCTCATGTCAACTTTCTTGTTTGTGAAGTTTGTATTTGCAAAAAAGGGAAGTAAACGTGCAAGCCTGTGTTTTTTGTATGACATCGAATCTTCTAGTTTTGGCCTGTTCAAAAGCTGGAAGAACATTATTTTGCAGAAAATTGCTGGCATGTGTGTCAACTTGTTTTTGAGGTTAATTTTATGCAACTTCCTGGTGTGCTAGCTCTTTACACAGAGCTAGGCTGGGTTTCGAGGGTTCTTTTGGTGGATATTGTCAAGCTGGTGTCTCAGTATGTTCTTTGATTCCCGTCTGTTTCTCTGTGTAAGACTTGTGTTGCTGATTTGGTTGAGGCTTTTCTGACGAAGCCGAGAAAGTTTTTTTTTGGGGGGGGGGGCGGGGGGGGTCATATAAAGGTGCAAAAAAGGGATATTTTGCATTTGCCAACAGAGGTCGGGGTAGACCGAACTTGACATGGGAAGAGTCCGTTAAGAGAGACCTGAAGGATTGGAGTATCACCAAAGAACTAGCTATGGACAGGGGTGCGTGGAAGCTTGCTATTCAGGTGCCAGAGCCATGAGTTGGCCGCGAGATCTTATGGGTTTCACCTCTAGCCTACCCCAACTTGTTTGGGACTAAAGGCTTTGTTGTTGTTGTTGTTGTTGTTGTTGCATTTGCCTGGAAATGAGATATGACTAGAACCAGCATCAACCTTGTCCCTGAGAAATAATTGTGGAAAGAGATGCTGCATAGGTATTAGGTAAGCGCCATAGAATGCTGAAACATTCTGTACTTTAGTCAAAGTTGCAGCACTTTATGCTTTTTCCCGTAGCAATAGTTTCCTTTCAATCCGCTTTACTCTGAACAAATCGATTTCACTTTATGTGGTCTCCTACAATTTGTCCACACTAAACTATGTATGGTTTACTATGAATTTGGGAGGCATTTCTAAAACATTTTCAAGCTCTGTTGGTTATGCTGTGTGTATTCATCAGTTTCTCTACCAGTCAGTGATCCTCATGTGTTGCACCGTATTGCAAATGTTTTGTGTATATGAAAAATCTATGGAGACTTTGACTTCTGTCTCTAGATCCTCATATCACTAAATAACGGAGTCTATTTTCCCACCAGGCTTCCAGTTCATTGGGACAAGACTGACATTGTTGTAATGAAGGAGGTTCGCGTATGCAGTCCGTACCTGCCTGAAAATGTCAGCGGCGGAACATCAGCTGCTAATGAACGGGTTAAGAAAGTGGTAATGCACCTATACTTGTAGATGAATGTTTACACTTTTAAACGTCTGAACCAGGAAAATGACTAATCGTTGTTTTCTTTTGGTGTGTGTTTTATTTGGTGCAGCTGGACTTTGAGAGGAAAAGACAACATGTGCGTGTACCTGGCCAATTCTAACTTATTCGACTTGACAAATTTTCACCTCAACTCCTGCTGTGATATGTTTCTAAATCCGACCTTATTTGTCCAGTTTCATCAGTTGAATTTTCTAAGAATCTGTTTCAGCATGCTGTTCTCACAAACTACCACACTAGCAAGCTTATTGATATTCTGCTATTAGATGCCGTATGTGGTGGTGAATAATTGCAGCACACTGCTGATAATTCTGTGGCTGATAGTGAAAGGTTGTGTGGCTGAAGCAAACTAAGGAAAGAAAATAGATTGGTGGCACTGAAAGAATAGGAAGTTGTATAACAACTAAGAAAAGAGGCGGAGCAAAGGCAAAACTGAAAATTAGTCTCTCAGACTTTGTATTACTCTTCCTGGTGGAATAATATTTCCAGCTTGTGCTGTTGTATTCTTTTGCTTCCCTTGCAATCCATGGTACTGGACATGTAAGGCGAAATCGTGTAGCTTTATTGGTGAGATGATATCACGGCATGGTTCCGTTCATGTTTTGCGATTGAATGCACAAAGAATTGTTTGTACCCCAGTTAATGGCCGGGACTCTATTGATGCGTAGTGGAGTGCTTTTTTTTCGCGGGGTAGTGGAGTGTTTATATGGTGTAGGGTTATGCTATTTTCTTCAAGCGGAGTAGCAAATACGAGCAAAAATGTGAAGGGTAGATTTTCTCAGAAGGGAAAATGGGTTATGTTGCATTGCATCAATCAGTTTGCTACCTGTATCTTTCGGTTATGCCTGTTGGGCCGAGGATATGCCGGTTAGATGCCTAGATTCACGTGCTTTGTCCAGCATCGTCCTATTTAGTCTGCAGACAACACACCCACATGGTTGTACAAGGATTCAGCACAAGCCTTGCATAGTGGCAACTACTCCCTCCGTTTCTAAATATAAGTCTTTTTAAAGATTTCAATATGAACTACTCCATAAGAAGAAAAATGAGTGAATACATCTGTATTTATTCATATTGAAATCTCTAAAAAAAACTTATATTTAGGAATTGAGGGAGTACGATGGTAGTCTATTTTGCTTCAGTGATTCCAACCCTAGTACATTGGTTCGGATGATCGAATTATTGGTTTCATGGTTTGAGTAGAAACCGGTTTTCAACAGTCCTACACACCCATATTTGTAACAGGCGGACCATTGGGTTCCCAGTTTGTTCTTTAAATGCTCTCTCCCCTCTTGCGGTTCTTGCCATTTATTTCTGTATACATACCACGGGCTATTCCCTTGTATCGGGTCTTTTCCTCCACCAACATATCTGAGTACTTGTAGTTTTGTGGCCTCAGGTTGCCCACAATAGAATCATAAGTTGTATCATGTATGTCAACTAGACATTTTTTTTATGAGGTGACACAATTAAACTAGAAAAATAAGGATTTGATACCATATCATATTAAATGTTATACTATATTGTGTCATGCATGATAAGGCAATTCACCTCCGTTTTTATCCACTTTGCATATTAGTTTTGTCTCGAGTCAAACTTTGTAAACTTTTATCAAGTTTATAACATCCACAATACCAGTAAATACCATTAGTCATTATTAAATATATTTTCGTATCATGACAGCTATTTGAAACGCCTCCCGTTGAAGTAACAGTAGAGTATCTTCAGTTCAAAAAAGAAAAAGGGAACAGTAGAGTTCCTTACAGCTATTTGAAGTCCATCGGCTATTCTAAAAAAGTACAGCTTAGAGGATATACTTATTAAAGGCAAGATGCCAGCTTGTGAGATGGCCCACGTTCAGGAGAGAGCAGCGCATGTGCAACGTTTAGAGCATCTCCAGTCGCGCCTCCAATAGGCCCTTCCAGGACGACTTTTCAGCGCCGGCGCCTAAAAAAGGCTCAGCCGCGCCCTCAGGGTCTAGTTTTTCGCCGGTTTGGACCGAAATAACAGCCGACTAACCCAATCCGGACCCAAGCCCCTGGGGATCGCATGGGGGCGCCGGACGAAGCGAAAAGGCGCGTGGGACCGCTCTGTCGGCGAGAGAAGGCCCTTTTCCCGTCGATCCCCTTCTTTTTCCCTCCATTTCCCCCTTCTCCCGCCATTCTCCCTCTCCCCTCCATCCGACCGCCATGCCGCCGAAGAAGTACGACGCCCCTCACCGAGCTAACGATGTCGACGCCACCCAGCCGAAGCAGAGGAAGCCGAGGGCGCCGCCGTCCAAGCCACCGGACATGACAAACGCCGACTGGAGGGTCGAGGTTCAACGCCGGGAGGCTGTCACCACCGACCGGCGGAACAGGCTCAACGCCAAGAAGGCTCGTGATAGGGCGGCTGCGGTGGCGGCCGCGGCCGCCGCGGAGCAGGCAGAACGCGCGACGGAGCAAGCAAAGGCGTCCCGTGCGGGGATGATGAATCCGCTCGTCGGCCACGGCCCGCACGTTCCCTGGAGCCAGCAGAGTGTCGGGTCGCCGACCGGCTTCTCGTCGTCGACTCAACCCTGGGGGTGCGCGCCGTCGCCTGGCTACGTCGACGGCGACGCGCACGGCGGGTTCAACCCGAACGTCACCTTTCCACATGGGCACCCCACCCAGTGCATGCACTCTCCCGCGTTCGCCGACGTCCAGTACCCCACGTACACCTATTCATCGCCGGCTTACGCGTCCTCCCCGACGCCACCTCTGCGCCGTTGCGCGCTGCCCTTCTTGCAAGCATCGTCGTCGCATCTTGGCAACACCGACGACACGGAGGCCGACATGGATGACATCATCACGTTCGGCTCGGCCACCAGGACCGGCGAACCGCGTGTCAAGTGTGCGGCCAAAGAAGACGAGTGCCTCGCCGAAGCATGGAAGATCGTCTGCCTCGACTTGATCACCGGCACGAACCAAAACGCCGACACGTACTAGGAGCGCATCAAGGCGAAGTTCGATGAGCGCAAGCTGGTCGACCAGTATTTCTCCGGCGTCCACATGGACCGCGACTCCAAGGCCATGTCCAACCATTGGGCGCTCATCCAAATGGCGTGCAACAAATGGCATGGGATCGTCGAGGAGGTCGCGGCTCGCCCAGAGAGCGGCGCCAGCTACGAGAGTCAGGTATGACGCTGCCGGTCTCTCGTGACACTTCTCGCCGTGTGCATCGCCGGCCTCACCTGTTCCTCGGCGCAGATGGTCCGGATGTTTGCCATGTATCACCAGGACAACAGCTCCAACCAAGATTTCAAGTACCTCCACGTGTTCTCCCGGATCGAGAATGTAACGCCCCGGATTCGATGCGCCAGGTGTCTGCCAGTTATTCGCCGTCGTTGCCATGTCATTTGCTTGCGTGTGCATTTTATCATGTCATCATGTGCATTGCATTGCATATGTGTTCTTCTCATGCATCCGAGCATTTTCCCCGTTGTCCGTTTTGCAATCCGGCGCTCCTATGTCCTCCGGCGTTTCCCGTTCGTCTCTCGTTGTGTACGGGTATTAAACGTTCTCGGAATGGACCGAGGTTTGCCAAGCGGCCTTCGTATAGCACCGGTAGACCGTCTGTCAAGTTTCGTGCCATTTGGAGGTCGTTTGATACTCCAACGGTTATCCGCGTAGCCCGAAACCCCCCTTCTCTTTGCAGCCCAACACCCCTTCCAAAGTGGCCCAAAACCAATCTAACTCCCCTCTATGCTCTCGGTCGTTCGATCATGATCGCGTGGCCGAAAACCGCTCCTCATTTGGACTCTCCTAGCTCCCTCTACCTATAAATATGTGTTCTCCCCGAAATTCCGCAGTCCAAACCCCCGAAACCCTAGCTTTCGTCCTCCTCCCGCCGCCGAACATGTCCATTTCGGCCGGACATGTCCACGCCGCCGCCCCTCACCGGCAAGCCGCCCCGCGCCGTCCCACGCCAGGAACCGGCCGGATCCGGTGAGATCCGGCCCGGATCCATCCGCCCCGCCCCCCCGACGTCTTCCCCGAGCTCCGGCCACGTCCTCTCCATCTCCGGCGAGTTCTTCCTCGACTCCGGTGGGATTCCGGTGAGATCCACCGAAGGTTGACTTTTCCCCTCCGAAAATTCTGCCAAGTCCTGAAATATTTTGACATTATCATGCCATGTTCGTTGCATCATATCTCTGCATCCGTAGCTCCGTTTTGTGCGTGTAATATGTCAAATTGTTCGTCTCAACGAGTACATCATTTCATTCCATTGCATCATGTTCATTTAAGCTCATCTTGATGCCTGAATCATCTTTGCAAGAGTGCTTCATAATGTTGTCTGCTGAAACTGTTATGAACATGCTCATTTGTCATTTTTGCCATGATTGATGTGTGCATCCTATGAGGTTGATGTCTACATGTGTTTTGATCTATGATATGTCTTTTTTACAGAGGTGCTTACCATGTATTTTTGTGATCAATGTGGTGACTAGCACAAGCATGCAAACTAGGCTTCGTGATATTGCTGATTTTAGTCCCTGTTCTGCTGTTATTTTGATGCCATGTAAACTGGTTGCTACAGAGATATCCATGCTTATTTTGAGATACTTCAGTAAGGATGTTTTGAATATATGGTTTTGCTCTATCCATTAATGCCCCTGTTTGCAATTATGGAGTAGTCTAGGATGTCATTTTCGTGCTCTACTTTTGCTTCAAAATGTTTCCTGGCAGATTGTTTACATGTTATTCAATTTTGCCAAGGTTGTTGTAGTTGATCCTTGCATGCTATGAACTTGTTCTTGCCTTGGTTTGTTTCATAAACATGTCTTATTGCTGATGCTATGCTTATCTTGTCATGCAATGACTTGTGGTGAGTGAATAGAGCTTGTTAAGTAGTGTACTTGCTGTTACTGTTTTGCTAGGCTGAATCTATTATTTCGTGATGCTATGTAAACCTGCTTCTACTAATCATTCTATGCATAATCTGGAGATGTTCACTAAATATGGTTTGTTCTACATGTCATGCTCTATCCATCCATGCCCCTGGTTGCATTTATATCTTGCTTTAACTTGTTGTAATCTTGCTCCAAAGTTGCTTCATAATGTTGCTGTCAGCCTGTTAACATTAAGTTCAGTTGTTGCCATGTGTTTTGCTAGTGATCCATGCACCCTATGAACTTGCTCTTGCCATGCTTAACTTCACAAATATTCCTTCTTACTGTTGGTTGCCTTGCCATGCCATGTTTTGCTCTGTAGTGAGTTGCACAGGCTCACCAACATGCCTTCATAATTCTGTTTCTGCCATGTTTGAATCTGTATTATAACTTGCTATGTTTACATGGGTGCCATCATATTTTCTGATCCTTTTTGGCTTATGGTCAGTAAAGGACTTATGTTCTATGCATTTAGTAGGTTTATGCCATGCCTTTATTTGCCATTATAAGTTCCTGTAACATGTTATTTGATAGCTCTAAACATTGCAACCTGATGTTATTTTCTGCAAAGTCTGAACTGTTATTATTTGCAATCTTGCCATGTGTGTTTGAGCATGTTCTAGTGATTTTTGGAGATAGCTCAGTGTTCATGTTTTGTTATGCTTTACCTGTACTTCATGCCCATGCCTTTTGTTTTCTTGTTGAGGTCCTGTAGCATATTGTTTTGATGCTTGCAATATGCCTAGTTGCTGTTTTGGACAGCTTGTCCTTTAAACTTGTATAGAGTGTATGTGTTGAACCGTTGCTCCGTTTTGAGTGTGCTCTATATGAAACTTGCTTGATTTTGCATGTAGTTTCATATTATCATGTTGCATCCATGTTTTGATGTGTTTGCTTGATGCTTGGGTGCATTTTGCATCAATGCCATGTTTAACTTGTTTTGCTCATATCTTCTAGGCCGTAGCACCGAACTAAATGATCTTTATATGTAACTTGACTAGAATCTCGTGTAGATCATCTTGGTGCATCTTAACTTGCTGTTTAACAACTTGAACATAATGTTTATTCAGATCTGGACCATCTTCGAAATTTGCATATGAGGACTTACCGGAATTGTTATATGTTGTTCCTGGCCCCATTTAAACTTGCCTTGATGTGTTGCTCTTGTTTGCATCATCTCTTGCCATGAGTAGCTTCATGTAGTCTTGTCTTGCATCATGCTTGTTGAGCATCATGTCTTGTTCATGTGTGGTGTGTTTACCATGTTGTGTGCTTCTTCTCGATAGTTCCCGTTTCGTTGCGATCGTGAGGATTCATTCGTCTACGCTTGGTTCGTCTTCGTGGCTTCATCTTCTTCATGGACTCGTTCTTCTTCCTTGCGGGATTTCAGGCAAGATGACCGCTACCCTGGATCTCACTACTATCATTGCTATGCTAGTTGCTTCGTTCTATCGCTATGCTGCGTTACCTATCTGTTGCTCTTCAAGCCTCCCAAATTGCCATGAACCTCTAACCTTTGACACCCTTCCTAGCAAACCATTTTTTGGCTATGTCACCGCTGTTGCTCAACCCTCTTATAGCGTTGCTAGTTGCAGGTGAAGTTGAAGATTGCTCCATGGTGGACAAGATTTTGGTTGGGATATCACAATATCTCTTATATTATTAATGCATCTATATACTTGGTAAAGGGTGAAAGACTCGGCCTTATGCCTGGTGTTTTGTTCCACTCTTGCCGCCCTAGTTTCCATCATACCGGTATTATGTTCCCGTTTTTTGCGTTCCTTACGCGGTCGGGTGATTTATGGGACCCCCTTGACAGTTCGCTTTGAATAAAACTCCTCCAGCAAGGCCCAACATTGGTTTTACCATTTGCCTCACCACCACCTACTTTTCCCTTGGGAGTCGCTCTCTCGAGGGTCATCTTTATTATAGCCCCCCCCGGGCCAGTGCTTGTCTAAGTGTTGGTCCGAACTAGAGCCCTTTGCAGCGCCCCCTCTGGGAAACTTGAGGTCTGGTTTTAGTTGTACGGATTGCTCATCCGGTGTTGCCCTGAGAACGAGATATGTGCAGCTCCTATCAGGATTGTCGGCGCATCGGGCGGTCTTGCTGGTCTTGTTTTACCATTGTCAAAATGTCTTGTAAACCGGGATTCCGAGTCTGATCGGGTCTTCCTGGGAGAAGGTATATCCTTCGTTGATCGCGAGAGCTTATCATGGGCTAAGTTGGGACACCCCTGCAGGGTATAATCTTTCGAAAGCCGTGCCTGCGGTTATAGGCAGATGGGAATTTGTTAATGTCCGGTTGTAGATAACTTGACACCAGATCCGAATTAAAACGCATCAACCGTGTGTGTAGCCGTGATGGTCTCTTTTCGGCGGAGTCCGGGAAGTGAACACGGTTTTGGGTTATGTTTGACGTAAGTAGGAGTTCAGGATCACTTCTTGATCATTGCTAGTTTCACGACCGTTCCGCTTGCTCTCTTCTCACTCTTATTCGCGTATGTTAGCCACCATATATGCTTAGTCGCTGCTGCAACCTCACCACTTTACCCCTTCCTTTCCCTTTAAGCTTTGCTAGTCTTGATACCCATGGTAATGGGATTGCTGAGTCCTCGTGGCTCATAGATTACTACAACAACAATTGCAGGTACAGGTTATGCGATGATCATGACGCGAGAGCGATGCTTGCTTGCGTTGAGTTCTTCTTCTGCTTCTTCGATCAGGGGATAGGTTCCAGGCCGGCAGCCTCGGCTAGCAGGGTGGATGTCGTTCGAGTTTCTGTTTGTGTTTCATCCGTAGTCAGATGATGCTCTTATGTATTGTGATGTTGTATTTGTGTGGCATTGTTTGCCTCTTGTATGTATCCCTACCTATTATGTAATGTTAATGTAATGATATCCACCTTGCAAAAGCGTTTCAATATGCGGGTCTATCCTTGGTGGGACCTTCGAGTTCCTTTTGGATAGGGTCGCATATTGGGCGTGACAGAGAAGTGGGCGGATGTGCGGCGCAGCCATGCCAAGGCCAAGGAGACATACAAGCCGTATGCGCCCACGCCCGGCACGACAGAAGGGCACCCAGACGGTGATAACCCACAAGTATAGGGGATCACAACCTTTTTTAGGGTAATTCAACCCAAATTTATTGATTCGACACAAGAGGAGCCAAAGAATATTCTCAAGTATTAGTAGCCGAGTTGTCAATTCAACCACACCTGAAAGACTTAATATCTGCAGCAAAGTATTTAGTACCAAAGTAGTATGGAAGTAACGGTAACAGTGCCAAAAGTAACAGTAGCAGTTTTGTAGCAATCATAATAGTGGCAACGGAAAAGTAACTTAGCAAAGATCAATATGAAACAAGCTTGTAGGCAATGGATCAATGATGGATAATTATGTCGGATGCCATTCATCATGCAACAGCCATAACATAGGGTGACACGGAACTAGCTCCAGTTCATCAATATAATGTAGGCATGTATTCCGAATATAGTCATACGTGCTTATGGAAAAGAACTTGCATGACATCTTTTGTCCTACCCTCCCGTGGCAGCGGGGTCCTATTGGAAACTAGGGGATATTAAGGCCTCCTTTTAATAGAGAACCAGACCAAAGCATTAGCACTTAGTGAATACATGAACTCCTCAAACTACGGTCATCACCGGGAAGTGTCCCGACTATAACTTGCAAGATAGGATCAAGAAGGTGACTATAACTTGAGGTCTGGTTAATAGAGAAGTGTCCCGACCAAAGCATTAGCACTTAGTTAATAGAGAACCAGATCATAACACGTAGTAGGTGACTATAACTTGCAAGATAGGATCAAGAACACTCATATATTCATGAAAACATAATAGGTTCAGATCTGAAATCATGGCACTCGGGCCCTAGTGACAAGCATTAAGCATGGCAAAGTCATAGCAACATCAATCTTAGAACATAATGGATGCTAGGGATCAAACCCTAACAAAACTAACTCGATTACATGGTAAATCTCATCCAACCCATCTCCTCCAGCAAGCCTACGATGGGATTACTCACGCACGGTGGTGAGCATCATGAAATTGGTGATGGAGGATGGTTGATGATGACGATGGCGATGGATTCCCCTCTCCGGAGCCCCGAACGGACTCCAGATCAGCCCTGCCGAGGAAGAACAGGGCTTGGCGGTGGCTCCGTATCATAAAACGCGATGAATCCTTCTCTATGATTTTTTTTCTCCCCGAACGTGAATATATGGAGTTGTAGTTGAGGCCGATGGAGATCCAGGAGGTCCATGAGACAGGAGGGCACGCCGCCCACCCTCGTGGCCATGGTGTTGGGGAACATTGCAGAAAATAAAAAAAATTCTACGCTTCACCAAGATCAATCTATGGAGTTCATATAGCAACAAGAGAGAGGAGTGCATCTACATACCCTTGTAGATAGCGAGCGGAAGCGTTCAAGAGAACGGGGTTGAGGGAGTCGTACTCGTCGTGATCCAAATCACCGATGATCCTAGTGCTGAACGGGCAGCACCTCCGTGTTCAACACACGTACGGTTGGGAAGACGTCTCCTCCTTCTTGATCCAACAAGGGAAAAGGAGAGGTTGATGAAGATCCAGCAGCACGACGGCGTGGTGGTGGATGCAACAGAGATCTCGGCAGGGCTTCACCAAGCTCTACGAGAGGGAGAGGTGTTGCAGAGGGAGAGGGAGGTGCCAAGAGCATGGGTGCGGCTGCCCTCCCTCCCCCCTCTTTATATAGTCCCCCTAGGGGGGGGGCGCCGACCCTAGGAGATCCAATCTCCAAGGGGGGGCGGCGGCCAGGGGGAAAACTTGCCTCCCAAGCCAGGTGGAGGCGCCCCCACCCCTAGGGTTTCCAACCCTAGGCGCACGGGGGCCCATGGGGGGGGGGGCGCACCAGCCCACTAGGGGCTGGTTACCCTCCTACTTCAGCCCATGGGGCCCTCCGGGATAGGTGGCCCCACCCGGTGGACCCCCGGGACCCTTCCGGTGGTCCCGGTACAATACCCGTGACCCGAAACTTTCCCGATGGCCGAAACCTGACTTCTTATATATAATTCTTCACCTCCGGACCATTTCAGAACTCCTCGTGACGTCCGGGATCTCATCCGGGACTCCTAAAAACTTTCGGGTTACTGCATACTAATATCTCTACAACCCTAGCATCACCGAACCTTAAGTGTGTAGACCCTACGGGTTCGGGAGACACGCAGACATGACCGAGACGACTCTCTGGTCAATAACCAACAGCGGGATCTTGATACCCATGTTGGCTCCCACATGCTCGTCGATGATCTCATCGGATGAACCACGATGTCGAGGATCCAATCAATCCCGTATACAATTCCCTTTGTCAATCGATACGTTACTTGCCCGAGATTCGATCGTCGGTATCCCAATACCTTGTTTAATCTCGTTACCGGCAAGTCACTTTACTCATACCGTAATGCAAGATCCCGTGACCAGACACTTGGTCAGATTGAGCTCATTATGATGATGCATTACCGAGTGGGCCCAGAGATACCTCTCCATCATACGGAGTGACAAATCCGAGTCTCGATTCGTGCCAACCCAACAGATACTTCCGGAGATACCCGTAGTGCACCTTTATAGTCACCCAGTTATGTTGTGACATTTGGTACACCCAAAGCACTCCTACGGTATCCAGGAGTTGCACAATCTCATGGTCTAAGGAAATGATACTTGACATTTCGAAAAGCTCTAGCAAAATGAAACACACGATCTTTGAGCTATGCTTAGGATTGGGTCTTGTCCATCACATCATTCTCCTAATGATGTGATCCCATTATCAATGACATCCAATGCCCATAGTCAGGAAACCATGACTATCTGTTGATCAATGAGCTAGTCAACTAGAGGCTCAATAGGGACATGTTGTGGTCTATGTATTCACACGTGTATTATGATTTCCGGATAACACAATTATAGCATGAATAACAGACAATTATCATGAACAAAGAAATATAATAATAACCATTTTATTATTGCCTCTAGGGCATTTTTCCAACAGTCTCCCACTTGCACCACAGTCAATAATCTAGGTACATTGTGATGAATCGAACACCCATAGAGTTTTGGTGTTGATCATGTTTTGCTCTGGGGAGAGTTTTAGTCAACGGATCTGCTACATTCAGGTCGGTATGTACTTTACAAATATCTATGTCTCCATCTTGAACATTTTCACGAATGGAGTTGAAGCGACGCTTGATGTGCCTGGTCTTCTTGTGAAACCTGGGCTCCTTGGCAAGTGCAATAGCTCCAGTGTTATCACAGAAGAGTGTGATCGGCCCCGACGCATTGGGTATGACTCCTAGGTCGGTGATGAACTCCTTCACCCAGATTGCTTCATGCGCTGCCTCCGAGGCTGCCATGTACTCTGCTTCACATGTAGATCCCGCCACGACACTTTGCTTGCAACTGCACTAGCTTACTGCCCCACCATTCAAAATATACACGTATCCGGTTTGTGACTTAGAGTCATCCAGATCTGTGTCGAAGCTAGCGTCGACGTAACCCTTTACGACGAGCTCTTCGTCACCTCCATAAACGAGAAACATATCCTTAGTCCTTTTCAGGTACTTTAGGATGTTCTTGACCACTGTCCAGTGTTCCATGCCGGGATTACTTTGGTACCTTCCTACCAAACTTACGACAAGGTTTACATCAGGTCTGGTACACAGCATGGCATACATAATAGACCCTATAGCTGAGGCATAGGGGATGAAACTCATCTTTTCTCTATCTTCTACCATGGTCGGGCATTGAGCTGAGCTCAATTTCACACCTTGCAACACAGGCAAGAACCCCTTCTTGGACTGATCCATATTGAACTTCTTCAATATCTTATCAAGGTATGTGCTTTGTGAAAGACCTATGAGGCGTCTCGATCTATCCCTATAGATATTGATGCCTAGTATGTAAGCAGCTTCTCCAAGGTCCTTTATTGAAAAACACTTATTCAAGTAGGCCTTAACGCTGTCCAAAAGTTCTATGTCATCTCCAATCAAAAGTATGTCATCTACATATAATATGAGAAATGCTATAGAGCTCCCACTCACTTTCTTGTAAACGCAGGCTTCTCCATAAGTCTGCATAAACCCAAATGCTTTGATCATCTCATCAAAGCGAATGTTCCAACTCCGAGATGCTTGCACCAACCCATAAATGGATCGCTGGAGTTTGCATACCTTGTTAGCATTCTCAGGGTCGACAAAACCTTCCGGCTGCATCATATACAGTTCTTCCTTAAGATGGCCGTTAAGGAATGCCGTTTTGACGTCCATTTGCCATATCTCATAATCATAGTATGCGGCAATTGCTAACATGATTCGGACGGACTTTAGCTTCGCTACCAGAGAGAATGTCTCATCGTAGTCAACCCCTTGAACTTGTCGATAACCCTTAGCGACAAGTCGAGCTTTATAGATGGTAACATTACCATCCGCGTTCGTCTTCTTCTTAAAGATCCATTTGTTTTCTATCGCTCGCCGATCATCGGGCAAGTCTGTCAAAGTCCATACTTCGTTTCATACATGGATCCTATCTCGGATTGCATGGCTTCAAGTGATTTGTTGGAATCTGGGCCCGCCATCGCTTCTTCATAGTTCGAAGGTTCACCGTTGTCTAACAACATGATTTCCAGGACAGGGTTGCCATACCACTCTGGTGTGGAACGTGTCCTCATGGACCTACGAAGTTTAGTAGTAACTTGATCCGAAGTATCTTGATCATCATCATTAACTTCCTCTTTAGTTGGTGCTGGCACCACAGGAACATCTTCCTGAGCTGCGCTACTTACCGGTTCAAGAGGTAGTACTTCATCAAGTTCCACTTTCCTCCCACTTACTTCTCTCGAGAGAAACTCTTTCTCCAGAAAGGACCCGTTCTTGGCAACAAAAATCTTGCCTTCGGATCTGAGGTAGAAGGTATACCCAATGGTTTCCTTAAGGTATCCTATGAAGACGCATTTTTCCGACTTGGGTTCGAGCTTTTCAGGTTGGAGTTTCTTGACATAAGCATCACATCCCCAAACTTTTAGAAACGACAGCTTAGGTTTCTTCCCAAACCATACTTCATACGGTGTTGTCTCAACGGATTTAGACGGTGCCCTATTTAAAGTGAATGTAGCTGTCTCTAGAGCGTATCCCCAAAAAGATAGCAGTAAATCGGTAAGAGACATCATAGATCGCACCATATCCAATAAAGTGTGATTACGACGTTCGGACACACCGTTACGCTGAGTTGTTCCAGGCGGCGTGAGTTGTTAAACGAGTCCACATTTCCTTAAGTGCGTACCAAATTCGTGACTTAAATATTCTCCTCCATGATCTGATCGTAAGAACTTTATCTTTCGGTCACGTTGATTTTCTACCTCATTCTGAAATTCTTTGAACTTTTCAAAGGTCTCAGACTTGTGTTTCATCAAGTAGACATACCCGTATCTACTCAAGTCGTCAGTGAGAGTGAGAACATAACGATATCCTCCGCGAGCCTCAACACTCATTGGATCGCACACATCAGTATGTATGATTTCCAATAAGTTGGTTGCTCGCTCCATTGTTCCGGACAATGGAGTCTTGGTCATTTTGCCCATGAGGCATGGTTCGCATGTGTCAAATGATTCATAATCGAGAGACTCTAAAAGTCCATCAGCATGGAGCTTCTTCATGCGCTTGACACCAATGTGACCAAGGCGGCAGTGCCACAAGTATGTGGGACTATCGTTATCAACTTTACATCTTTTGGTATTCACACTATGAATATGTGTAACATCACGTTCGAGATTCATTAAGAATAAACCATTGACCATCGGGGCATGACCATAAAACATATCTCTCATATAAATAGAACAACCATTATTCTCGGATTTAAATGAGTAGCCATCTCGTATTAAACGAGATCCAGATACAATGTTCATGCTCAAAGATGGCACTAAATAACAATTATTGAGGTTTATATCTAATCCCGTAGGTAAATGTAGAGGTAGCGTGCCGACGGCGATCACATCGACCTTGGAACCGTTCCCGACGCGCATCGTCACCTTGTCCTTCGCCAGTCTCCGCTTATTCCGCAGCTCCTGCTTTGAGTTACAAATATGAGCAACCGCACCGGTATCAAATACCCAGGAGCTACTACGAGTACTGTTAAGGTACACATCAGTTACATGTATATCACATATACCTTTGGTGTTGCTGACCTTCTTGTCCGCTAAGTATTTGTGGCAGTTCCGCTTCCAGTGTCCGCTTCCCTTGCAATAAAAGCACTCAGTCTCAGGCTTAGGTCCATTCTTTGGCTTCTTCCCGGTAACTAGCTTACTGGGCGCGGCAACTCCCTTGCCGTCCTTCTTGAAGTTCTTCTTACCCTTGCCTTTCTTGAACTTAGTGGTTTTATTCACCATCAACACTTGATGTTCCTTTTTGATCTCTACCTCCGCTGATTTCAGCATTGAATATACCTCAGGAATGGTCTTTTCCATCCCCTGCATATTGAAGTTCATCACAAAGCTCTTGTAGCTCGGTGGAAGTGACTGAAGGATTCTGTCAATAACCGCGTCATCCGGGAGATTAACTCCCAGCTGAGTCAAGCGGTTGTGCAACACAGACATTTTGAGTATGTGCTCACTGACAGAACTATTTTCCTCCATCTTACAACTGAAGAACTTGTCGGAGACTTCATATCTCTCGACCCGGGCATGAGCTTGGAAAACCATTTTCAGCTCTTCGAACATCTCATATGCTCCGTGTTGCTCAAAACGCTTTTGGAGCCCCGTTTCTAAACTGTAAAGCATGCCGCACTGAACGAGGGAGTAATCATCAGCACGAGACTACCAAGCGTTCATAACGTCTTGGTTCTCTGGGATGGGTGCTTCACCTAGTGGTGCTTCTAAGACATAATCTTTCTTTGCAGCTATGAGGATGATCCTCAGGTTTCGGACCCAGTCCGTATAGTTGCTGCCATCATCTTTCAGCTTGGTTTTCTCTAGGAATGCGTTGAAGTTGAGGTGGACATGAGCGTTGGCCATTTGATCTACAAGACATTTTTTGTAAAGATTTTAGACTAAGTTCATGATAATTAAGTTCATCTAATCAAATTATTCAATGAACTCCCACTCAGACAGACATCCCTCTAGTCATCTAAGTGAAACATGATCCAAGTCAACTAGGCCGTGTCCGATCATCACGTGAGACGGACTAGTCGACATCGGTGAACATCTTCATGTTGATCGTATCTTCTATACGACTCATGCTCGACCTTTCGGTCTTCCGTGTTCCGAGGCCATGTCTGTACATGCTAGACTCGTCAAGTCAACCTAACTGTATTTCGTGTGTAAATCTGGCTTACACCCGTTGTATTCGAACGTTAGGATCTATCACACCCGATCATCACGTGGTACTTCGAAACAACGAACCTTCGCAACGGTGCATAGTTAGGGGGAACACTTTCTTGAAATTATTGTGAGGGATCATCTTATTTAAGCTACCGTCGTTCTAAGCAAATAAGATGTAAAACATGATAAACATCACATGCAATCAAATAGTGACATGATATGGCCAATATCATATAGCTCCTTTGATCTCCATCTTCGGGGCGCCATGATCATCTTCGTCACCGGCATGACACCATGATCTCCATCATCATGATCTCCATCATCGTGTCTCCATGAAGTTGCTCGCCAACTATTACTTCTACTACTATGGCTAACGGTTTAGCAATAAAGTAAAGTAAATACATGGCATTTATTCACTGACACGCAGGTCATACAATAATTAAGACAACTCCTATGGCTCCTGCCGGTTGTCATACTCATCGACATGCAAGTCATGATTCCTATTACAAGAACATGATCTCATACATCACATATATGTCATTCATCAAAACTTTTGGCCATATCACATCACAAGGCATATGCTGCAAAAACAAGTTAGACGTCCTCTAATTGTTGTTGCATGTTTTACGTGGCTGCAATAGGGTTCTAGCAAGAACGTTTTCTTACCTACGTGAAAGCCACAACGTGATATGCCAATTTCTATTTACCCTTCATAAGGACCCTTTTCATCGAATCCGCTCCAACTAAAGTGGGAGAGACAGACACCCGCTAGCCACCTTATGCAACTAGTGCATGTCAGTCGGTGGAACCTGTCTCACGTAAGCGTACGTGTAAGGTCGGTCCGGGCCGCTTCATCCCACGATGCTGCCGAAGCAAGATAAGAATAGTAGTGGCAAGAAAATTGACAACATCTACGCCTACAACAAGTTTGTGTTCTACTCGTGCATAGAAACTACGCATATACCTAGCTCTGATACCACTGTTGGGGAACGTTGTAGAAAATAAAAAAAATTCTATGCTTCACCAAGATCAATCTATGGAGTTCATCTAGCAACGAGAGAGAGGAGTGCATCTACATACCCTTGTAGATCGCGAGCGGAAGCGTTCAAGAGAACGGGGTTGAGGGAGTCGTACTCGTCGTGATCCAAATCACACGTACGGTTGGGAAGACGTCTCCTCCTTCTTGATCCAGCAAGGGGAAAGGAGAGGTTGATGAAGATCCAGCAGCACGACGGCGTGGTGGTGGATGCAGCAGCGATCTCGGCAGGGCTTTGCCAAGCTCTACGAGAGGGAGAGGTGTTGCAGAGGGAGAGGGAGGCGCCAAGAGCATGGGTGCGGCTGCCCTCCCTCCCCCCTCTTTATATAGCCCCCCTAGGGGGAGGGGGGGCGCCGGCCCTAGGAGATCCAATCTCCAAGGGGGGCGGCGGCCAGGGGGAAACTTGCCCCCCAAGCTAGGTGGAGGCGCCCCCACCCCTAGGGTTTCCAACCCTAGGCGCAGGAGGGGGGCAAGGGGGGGCACACCAGCCCACCAGGGGCTGGTTCCCCTCCCACTTCAGCCCATGGGGCCCTCCGGGATAGGTGGCCCCACCTGGTGGACCCCCGGGACCCTTCCGGTGGTCCCGGTACAATACCGGTGACCCCCGAAACTTTCCCGATGGCTGAAACCTGACTTCCTATATATAATTCTTCACCTCCGGACCATTCCAGAACTCCTCGTGACATCCGAGATCTCATCCGGGACTCCGAAAAACTTTCAGGTTACTGCATACTAATATCTCTACAACCATAGCGTCACCGAACCTTAAGTGTGTAGACCCTACGGGTTCGGGAGACGCGCAGACATGACCAAGACGACTCTCCGGTCAATAACCAACACCAGGATCTGGATACCCATGTTTGCTCCCACATGCTCCTCGATGATCTCATCGGATGAACCACGATGTCTAGGATTCAATCAATCCCGTATACAATTCCCTTTGTCAATCGATATGTTACTTGCCCGAGATTCGATCGTCGGTATCCCAATACCTCGTTTAATCTCGTTACCGGCAAGTCACTTTACTCGTACCGTAATGCATGATCCCGTGACCAGACACTTGGTAACATTGAGCTCATTATGATGATGCATTACCGAATGGGCCCAGAGATACCTCTCCGTCAAACGGAGTGACAAATCCGAGTCTCGATTTGTGCCAACCCAACATACACTTTCAGAGATACCCGTAGTGCACCTTTATAGTCACCCAGTTACGTTGTGACGTTTGGTACACCCAAAGCACTCCTACGGTATCCGGGAGTTGCACAATCTCATGGTCTAAGGAAATGATACTTGACATTTGGAAAAGCTCTAGCAAAACGAACTACACGATCTTTGAGCTATGCTTAGGATTGGGTCTTGTCCATCACATCATTCTCCTAATGATGTGATCCCGTTATCAATGACATCCAATGCCCATAGTCAGGAAACCATGACTATCTGTTGATCAACGAGCTAGTCAACTAGAGGCTCACTAGGGACATGTTGTGGTCTATGTATTCACACGTGTATTACGATTTCCGGATAACACAATTATAGCATGAATAACAGACAATTATCACGAACAAAGAAATATAATAATAACCATTTTATTATTGCCTCTAGGGCATTTTTACAACACAGGGTGTGGGCCCACTTCGGCTGATTCTTTTGCCAGTATTTTTTATTAATTCCAAAAAGTACTCTGTGAAGTTTCAGGTCATTCCGAGAACTTTTATTTCTGCACAAAAATAACACCATGGCAATTCTGCTGAAAACAACATCAGTCCGGGTTAGTTCCATCCAAATCATGCAAATTAGAGTCCAAAACAAGGGGAATAGAGTTTGGAGAAGTAGATACGTTGGAAACGTATCAACTCCCCCAAGCTTAACCATTGCTTGTCCTCAAGCAATTCAGTTGACAAACTGAAAGTGATAATTTTTTTTACAAACTCTGTTGGATCTTGTTGTTGCAAATATGTAAAGCCAACATTCAAGTTTTCAGCAAATATTATGAACTAAACATATTCACGATAACATTTAGGTCTCACATTTACTCATGTCAATGGCATAATCAACTAGCGAGTAATAATAATAAATCTCGGATGACAACACTTTCTCAAAACAATCATGATATAATATAACAAGATGGTATCTCGCTAGCCCTTTATGAGACTGCAAAACATAGATGCAGAGCACCCCTGAAGATCAAGGACTGACTAGATATTGTAATTCATGGCAAAAGAGATCCAGTCATAGTCATACTCGGTACCAATTAATAACAATGCATACAAATGACGGTAGCGCTCTCTAACTGGTGCTTTTTATAAGAGGATGATGACTTAGCATAGAAGTAAATATATAGGCCCTTCGCAGAGGGAATCAGAGATTTGCAGAGGTGCCAGAGCTCGAGTTTTGAAACCGAGATAAATAATATTTTGAGCGGCATACTTTCTTTGTGAACATAACAACCAAGAGATCTCGGTATCTTTCATGCTACATACATTATAGGCGGTTCCCAAACAGAATGTTAAAGTTTATACTCCCCCACCACCAACAAGCACATTCCACGGCTGGTCCGAAACAACGGGTACCGTCTTACTAACAACAATCCTGGGGGAGTTTTGATTTGATTTGAGCATGGGACTGGGCATCCCGGTTACCGGCCATTTTCTCGTGAATGATGAGCGGAGTCAACTCATCGTGAGAATAACCCACCTAGCATGGAAGATATAGATAGCCCTAGTTGCTACATGAGCGATTCGTGCATACAAAACCGAATTTCATTTGAAGATTTAGAGTTTGGCACATGCAAATTTACTTGGAACGGTGGTAATTACCGCATATAGGTAGCTATAGTGGACTCATATGGAACAACTTTGGGGTTTATGGAAGTGGATGCACAAGCAGTATTCCCGCTTAGTACAAGTGATGGCTAGAAAAAGACTGGGAAGCGACCAACTAGAGAGCGACACAGTCATAAACATGCATCAGGATTAACCAACAATGAGTGCAAGCATGAGTAGAATATAAATCACGATGAACATAATTATCGTGGAGGCTATGTTGATTTTATTTCAACTACATGCATGAACATGTGCCAAGCCAAGTCACTCGAATCATTCAAAGGAGGATACCATCCTATCATACTACATCACAACCATTTGAATAGCATGTTGGCACACAAGGTAAACCAAAAGGCACGGTTCGCAAGTATCAAATGATTCATAATCAAGTGATTCCAAAAGTCCATTTTTATGGAGTTTCTTCATGCGCTTTACACCGATATGACCTAAACGGCAGTGCCACAAATAAGTTGCAATATCATTATTAACTTTGCATCTTTTGGCATCAATATTATGAATATGTGTATTACTACGATCAAGATTCAATAAACCATCAACATTGGGTGTATGACCATAGAAGGTTTTATTCATGTAAACAGGATAACAATTTATTCTTTGTTTTAGATGAATAATCATATCACAACAAACATGATCTAATCATATTTATGCTCAACGCAAACACCAAATAACATTTATTTAGGTTCTACACTAATATCAAAAGTATGGGGAGTGTATGATGCTGATCATATCAATCTTGGAACCACTTCCAACACACATCATCAATTCACCCTCAACTAGTTTCTGTTTATTCTGTAACCCCCTTTTCGAGTTACTAATCTTAGCAACCGAACAAGTATCAAATAATCAGGGGCTACTATAAACACTAGTAAGGTACACATCAATAACCTGTATATCAAATATACCCTTGTTCACTTTGCCATCCTTCTTATCCACCAAATATTCAGGGCATTTCCGCTTCTAGTGACCATTTCCTTTGCAGTATAATCACTCAGTCTCAGGCTTTGGTCCAGCTTTTGGGATTCTTCATGGGAGTGACAACTTGCTTGCCATTCTACTTGAAGTTTCCCTTTCTTTCCCTTTGCCCTTTTCTTGAAACTAGTGGTCTTGTCAATCATCAACACTTGATGCTCTTTCTTGATTTCTACCTTCGTCGATTTCAGCATCACGAAGATCTCGGGAATCGTTTTCATCATCCCTTGTATTACAGTTCATCACGAAGTTCCAGTAACTTGGTGATGGTGACTAGAGAATTCTGCCAATCACTATCTTATCTGGAAGATTAACTCCCACTTGATTCAAGCGATTGTAGTACTCAGACAATCTAAGTACTTGCTCACTAGTTGAGCAATTCTCCTCCATCTTTTAGGCGAAGTATTTGTCAAAGGTCTCATACCTCTTGACACAGGCATGAGTCTGAAATACCAATTTCATCTCTTGAAACATCTTATATATTCCATGATGTTTCAAAAATGTTTTGTAGTCCCGGTTCTAAGCCATAAAGCATGGTGCACAAAACTATCAAGTAGTCATCATATTGAGCTACCCAAACGTTCATAACGTCTGCATCTGCTCCTGTAATAGGTTTGTCACCTAGCGGTGCATCAAGGACATAATTTTTCTTTTCAGCAACGAGGATAATCCTCAGATCATGGATCGAATCCGCATCATTGCTACTAACATCTTTCAACATAGTATTCTCTAGGAACATATATAAAAACATAGTGAAGCAACAATGCAAGTTATTGATAGACATGCAAAATAATATCGGGACTAAGTTCATGATAAATTTAAGTTCAATTAATCATATTACTTAAGAACTCCCACTTAGATAGACATCCCTCTAATAATATAAGTGATCATGTGATCCAAATCAACTAAACCATAACTGGTCATCACGTGAAATGGAGTAGTTTTCAATGGTGAACATCACTATGTTGATCATATCTACTATATGATTCACGCTCGACCTTTCGGTCTCAGTGTTCTGAGGCCATATCTGCATATGCTAGGCTCGTCAAGTTTAACCTGAGTATTCTGCATGTGCAAAACTGGCTTGCACCCATTGTAGATGGACGTAGAGCTTATCACACCCGATCATCACGTGGTGTCTGGGCACGACGAACTTTGGGAACGGTGCATACCCAGGGAGAACACTTTTATCTTGAAATTTAGTGAGCGATCATCTTATAATGCCACTGTCAATCAAAGCAAGATAAGATGCATAAAAGATAAACATCACATGCAATCAATATAAGTGATATGATATGGCCATCATCATCTTGTGCTTGTGATCTCCATCTCCGAAGCACCGTCATGATCACCATCGTCACCGGTGCGACACCTTGATCTCCATCATAGCATCGTTGTCGTCTCGCCAATCTTATGCTTCCACAACTATTGCTACCGCTTAGTGATAAAGTAAAGCATTACAGGGCGATTGCATTGCATACAATAAAGCGACAACCATATGGCTCGTGCCAGTTGCCGATAACTCGGTTACAAAGCATGATCATCTCATACAATAAAATTTAGCATCATGTCTTGACCATATCACATCACAGCATGCCCTGCAAAAACAAGTTAGACGTCCTCTACTTTGTTGTTGCAAATTTTACATGGTTGCTAAGGGCTGAGCAAGAACCATTCTTACCTACGCATCAAAAACCACAACGATAGTTTGTCAAGTTGGTGCTGTTTTAACCTTCGCAAGGACCGGGCGTAGCCACACTCGGTTCAACTAAAGTGAGAGAGACATACACCCGCCGGTCACCTTTAAGCAACTAGTGCTTGTGGCGGTGAAACCAGTCTCGCGTAAGCGTACGCGTAATGTCGGTTCGAGCCGCTTCATCTCACAATACCGCTGAACAAAAGTATGACATGCTTGTAAGCAGTATGACTTATATCGCCCACAACTCACTTGTGTTCTACTCGTGCATATGACATCTATGCATAAACCAGGCTCGGATGCCACTGTTGGGGAACGTAGTAATTTCAAAAAAATTCCTATGCACACGCAAGATCATGGTGATGCATAGCAACGAGAGGGGAGAGTGTTGTCTACGTACCCTCGTAGACCATAAGCGGAAGCGTTAGCACAACGCGGTTGATGTAGTCGTACATCTTCAAGATCCGACCGATCAAGTACCGAACGTACGGCACCTCCGAGTTCAGCACACGTTCAGCCCGATGACGTCCCTCAAACTCCGATCCAGCCGAGTGTTGAGTGAGAGTTTCGTCAGCACGACGGCGTGGTGACGATGTTGATGTTCTACCGACGCAGGGCTTCGCCTAAGCACCACTACAGTATTATCGAGGTGGACTATGGTGGAGGGGGGCACCGCACACGGCTAAGAGATCAATGATCAATTGTTGTGTCTAGGGTGCCCCTACCCCCGTATATAAAGGAGCAAGGGGGGTGCGGCCGGCCAAGGGGAGAGGTGCGCCGGGAGGAGTCCTACTCCCACCGGGAGTAGGACTCCCCCCTTTCCTAGTTGGATTAGGACTTGGGAGGGGGAAAGAGGAGGGAGAGAGGAAGGAAGGGGGGGGGGCACCACCCCCCTCTCCTTATCCTATTCGGACTAGGGAGGAGGGGCGCGCGGCCCAGCCCTGGCCGGCCCATTAACCTCCCGGGGGGTTCCGGTAACCTCCCGGTACTCCGGTAAAGTCCCGATTTCACCCGGAACACTTCCGATATCCAAACATAGGCTTCCAATATATCAATCTTCATGTCTCGACCATTTCGAGACTCCTCGTCATGTCCGTGATCACATCCGGGACTCCGAACAACCTTCGGTACATCAAAACATATAAATTCATAATATAACTGTCATCGTAACGTTAAGCGTGCGGACCCTACAGGTTCGAGAACTATGTAGACATGACCGAGACACGTCTCCGGTCAATAACCAATAGCGGAACCTGGATGCTCATATTGGCTCCCACATATTCTACGAAGATCTTTATCGGTCAGACCGCATAACAACATACGTTATTCCCTTTGTCATCAGTATGTTACTTGCCTGAGATTCGATCATCGGTATCTCAATACCTAGTTCAATCTCGTTACTGGCAAGTCTCTTTACTCGTTTCGTAATACATCATCCCGCAACTAACTCATTAGTTGCAATGATTGCAAGTCTTAAGTGATGTGTATTACCGAGAGGGCCCAGAGACACCTCTCCGACAATCGGAGTGACAAATCCTAATCTCGAAATACGCCAACCCAACATGTACCTTCGGAGACACCTGTAGAGCACCTTTATAATCACCCAGTTATGTTGTGATGTTTGGTAGCACACAAAGTGTTCCTCCGGTAAACGGGAATTGCATAATCTCCTAGTCATAGGAACATGTATAAGTCATGAAGAAAGCAATAGCAACATACTAAACGATCAAGTGCTAAGCTAACGGAATGGGTCAAGTCAATCACATCATTCTCCTAATGATATGATCCCATTAATCAAATGACAACTCTTTGTCCATGGCTAGGAAACATAACCATCTTTGATTAACGAGCTAGTCAAGTAGAGGCATACTAGTGACACTCAGTTTGTCTATGTATTCACACATGTATCATGTTTCCTGTTAATACAATTCTAGCATGAATAATAAACATTTATCATGAAATAAGGAAATAAATAATAACTTTATTATTGCCTCTAGGGCATATTTCCTTCATAATAGCCCCTACAATATTTAGAAAGGGTCTACCAAGGATGATCGACATACTGTCGTCCTCGGGAATATCAAGAATAACAAAGTCCGTTAAAATAGTAACGTTTGCAACACAACATGCACATCCTCACAAATACCGATGGATATAGCAGTTGATTTATCAGCCATTTGCAAAGAGATTTCAGTAGGTGTCAACTTATTCAAATCAAGTCTAGGATATAAAGAGAAATGCATAACACTAACATCGGCTCCAAGATCAGATAAAGCAGTTTTAACATAGTTTCTTTTAATGGAGCATGGTATAGCTGGTACTCTTGGATCTCCTAGTTTCTTTGGTATTCCACCCTTAAAAGTATAATTGGCAAGCATGGTGGAAATTTCAGCTTCTGGTATCTTTCTTTTATTTGTAATAATATCTTTCATATACGCATATCAGTCAAACGCATACGCAAAAAGATAGGTATAATCTTTTCAGCAAAGCGCTCAAAATCCTCATCATCGTTTTTCTTGGATGGCTTAGGAGGAAAAGGCATGGGTTTCTGAACCCATGGTTCTCTTTCTTTATCGTGCTTCCTAGCAACGAAGTCTCTCTTATCATAACGTTGATTCTTTGATTATGGGTTATCAATATCAATAGCAGGTTCAGTCTCTACATCATTATCATTACTAGGTTGAGCATCAACATGAACATCATCATTAACATTATTACTAGGTTCATGTTCATCACCAGATTGTGTCTCAGCATCAGAAATAGAAATATCATTGGGATTCTCAGGTCTGTCAATAACATGTTCACTAGAAGCATGCAGAGTCCTATTATTATTATTTTTCTTTTTCTTAGAAGGACCAGGTGTATCAGTATTAATTCTCTAAGAATCTTGCTCAACTCTCTTAGGATGGCCCTCAGGATACAAAGGTTCCTGGATCATTTTACCACCTCTAGTCATAACTCTAACAACATTATCATTGTTCTTATTATTCAACTCATCGAGCAAATCATCTTGTGCCTTAAGTACTTGTTCTACTTGAGTGGTAACCATAGAAGAATCTTTACTAATAAGCTTAAGATCACTTTTAACTCTAGACATATAATCACTCAAGTGTTCAACCATATAAGCATTACGTTTCA
Source organism: Triticum dicoccoides (assembly GCF_002162155.2). Lineage (NCBI taxonomy): Eukaryota > Viridiplantae > Streptophyta > Magnoliopsida > Poales > Poaceae > Triticum > Triticum dicoccoides. The sequence continues at coordinate 596,987,790 of NC_041391.1, forward strand.
ATTGTCTACCAACATAAGCATTGAAGTTTTCTTGTTTAACAATAAAGTTGTCAAACTCATCGAAGCAATGACTAGCAGACTTATTATGAGGAATATCACCTTCATCAAATCTATAGAGAGAATTTACCTTTACTACCTGTGTCGGGTTATCAAGACCATGTATATCTTCAGTAGGCGGTAAATTCTTAACATCTTCAGCTTTAATACCTTTTTCTTTCATAGATTTTTTTGCCTCTTGCATATCTTCAGGACTGAGAAATAGAATACCCCTTTTCTTCGGAGTTGGCTTAGGAGTTGGTTCAGGAAGTGTCCAATAATTATCATTACTCAACATATTTTTCAATAGCAATTCAGCTTGCTCGATAGTTCTTTCCCTGAAAACACAACCAACACAACTATCCAGGTGGTCTCTGGAAGCATCAGTTAGTCCATTATAAAAGATATCATGTATTTCATTTTTCTTGAGAGGATGATCAGGCAAAGCATTAAGTAATTGGAGAAGCCTCCCCCAAGCTTGTGGGAGACTATGTTCTTCAATTTACACAAAATTAAATATTTCCCTTAAGGCAACTTGTTTCTTATGAGCGGGAAAATATTTTGCAGAGAAGTAATAAATCATATCCCGGGGACTATGCACACAACCAGGAGCAAGAGAAATAAACCATATCTTAGCATCACCCTTTAACGAGAAAGGAAACAATTTAAGAATATAGTAATAGCAAATTTTTTCCTCATGAGTAAATAGGGTGGCTATATCATTCAGTTTAGTAAGATGTGCTACAACAATTTCAGATTCATAACCATAGAAAGGATCAGATTTAGCCAAAGTAATTAACTCAGGATTGACAGCGAATTCATAATCCTTATCAGTAACACAGATAGGTGAAGTAGCAAATGCGAGATCATATTGCATTCTAGCATTCAAAGACTTTTCTTTCAGCTTAGCTAATAGTTTCTTAAGATCATATCTATCATTGCAAGCAAAAAAGTCTCTAGCAGTTTCTTCATCCATAACATAACCCTCAGGTACAATAGGCAATTTATATCTAGGGGGAAAATCTTCATGATCACTTTCATTAATATCATAAGTTTCAGTAATTTCATTCTCCCTAACCCTAGCAAGTTGTTCATCAAGAAATTCACCTAGTGGCTCATTATAATCAAGCAGAGAAGTAGCATCATCATAAACATCATGCATAGAAAAGGTGGCATCATCTATAACATGCAACATATCAGAATCAATAGCAGGTGTAGGTGTTGCAAGTTTACTCAAAATAGAAGGTGAATCAAGTGCAGAACTAGATGGCAGTTCCTTACCTCCCCTCGTAGTTGAGGGATATATCTTGGTTTTGTTATCTTTGAAATTCCCCATAGCGGTCAACATATATAAATCTCAAGTGACTCAGAGAATAGAGCTATGCTCCTCGACAACGGCACCAGAAAAAGGTCTTGATAACCCACAAGTATAGGGGATCGCAACAGTTTTCGAGGGTAGAGTATTCAACCCAAATTTATTGATTCGACACAAGGGGAGCCAAAGAATATTCTCAAGTATTAGCATCTGATTTGTCAATTCAACCACCCCTAAAAGACTTAATATTTGCAGCAAAGTAGTATGAAAGTAACGGTAACAGTGGCAAAAGTAATAGTAGCAATTTTGTAGCAATCGTAACAGTGGCAACGGAAAAGTGACTTAGCAAAGATCAATATGAAACGAGCTCGTAGGCAATGGATCAATGATGGATAATTATGTCGGATGGCATTCATCATGCAACAATTATAACATAGGGTGACACAGAACTAGCTCCAGTTCATCAATATAATGTAGGCATGTATTCCGAATATAGTCATACGTGCTTATGGAAAAGAACTTGCATGACATCTTTTGTCCTACCCTCCCGTGGCAGCGGGTCCTATTGGAAACTAAGGGGACATTAAGGCCTCCTTTTAATAGAGAACCGGACCAAAGCATTAGCACTTAGTGAATACATGAACTCCTCAAACTACAGTCATCACCGAGAAGTGTCCCGGCTATTGTCACTCCGGGGTTGCCGGATCATAACACGTAGTAGGTGACTATAACTTGCAATATAGGATCAAGAACACTCATACATTCATGAAAACATAATAGGTTCACATCTGAAATCATGGCACTCAGGATCTAGTGACAAGCATTAAGCATGGCAAAGTCATATCAACATCAATCTTAGAACATAATGGATACTAGGGATCAAACCCTAACAAAACTAACTCGATTACATGGTAAATCTCATCCAACCCATCTCCGTCCAGCAAGCCTACGATGGGATTACTCATGCATGGTAGTGAGAATCATGAAATTGGTGATGGAGGATGGTTGATGATGACGATGGCGACGGATTCCCCTCTCCGGAGCCCCAATCGGACTCCAGATAAGCCCTACCGAGGAAGGATAGGGCTTGGCGGCGGCTCTGTATCGTAAAACGCAATGAATCCTTCTCTCTGATTTTTTCTCCCCGAACATGAATATATGGAGTTGGAGTTGAGGTCAGTGGAGATCCACGGGGCTCACGAGACAAGGGGGCACGCCCCCCACCCTCGTGGCCAGGGTGTGGGCCCCCTTCGGCTGATCATTTAACCAGTATTTTTTATTAATTCCAAAAAGTACCTCTGCGAAGTTTCCAGTCATTCCGAGAACTTCTATTTCTGGACAAAAATAACACCATGGCAATTCTGCTGAGAACTACGTCAGTCCGGGTTAGCTCCATCCAAATCATGCAAATTAAAGCCCAAAACAAGGGCAAAAGAGTTTGGAAAAGTAGATACGTTGGAGACGTATTAGATGGCAACATAGGAGCAAAGGTGTCGAAGACCGCGGCGCCGGGTACCGCGCGTGTGCAAGAGTCCATCGAACACTACATCATCGATGCCACGGCCCGCACTGCCCAGAGGCAAGAGAAAACCGTGGCTCGATGGTCGGCGTTGATGGCGAACAGCGCCGTCAAGCTTGACCTGCTCTGGAACAATGTCGCTGTGAAGAAGAGGAATACGGACCTGGCAT
>NC_041391.1:596991109-597068675 GCF_002162155.2 Triticum dicoccoides
GGACATGTCGATGATGGACGAGCATGTCAAGGCATGGTTCATGGTGGAGCGTGGCCTCATCTTGAACCAGATCCCGTCGACGGCGACACCAACTCCCATGCCGACCACGCCAAGCCCGAGCTACGCCTCCACGACGCCCAGCATAGAAGCCGCGCCGACACCGACCAGCGCCTCCACAATGCCCAACACAGAAGCTGCGCCGATGCCAACTAGCCCGCGCATGCCGACTCCCGTCAGTCCGACGCTGGAGGACGGCACCGCCGTTTTATGCATCGCCTACGCGTCCTTCTTTGTGAACTTCAAACTTACAAGTTATTTGGTCGCCAACCTGTGGCATGGTGATCGCCGGACTTCGTGGCGCTAATCGCCGGACTTGTGGCATTTTCTTGGTAGCGGGAAATGTCATGTTTGAATTTAAATGGCTTGGAGCCGGCCCCTGGGGCCGTGAATGGGACCTAGATCACCCCAGTGCCTAAAAAGTGCCGGTCGATGGCCCGAAATAGATCCGGCCGCTGCGCTTAGGGGCCGAATGAGTGGAGTTGCTCTTACCTTGGCCTCGTCCGCCGGCTGGCCATGCTGCCATATCGGTTGTTGGTTTGTTCTCGTATACCGAAGGTATAGCCACGGCAGGTAGGATTCTGAGAAGGGAAGATGGTTCTGTCATTTTTACAACCTACTGCTATGTTTTTAATTGTAAGAGCAACTCCAACGGGCAACCCAAATGGACGTGCGCTTTTTTTGCTTTTCATCCATTTGGGTCGGCCAGGCGGACGCGTGCGTCCGCTTTCTCAAATGGGTTGGCTTGACCGCCCAACGGGAGGCATGATACGTCTCCAACGTATCTATAATTTTTGATTATTCCATGTTGTTTTATTATCAATCTTGGATGTTTTATAATCATTTCATATCATTTTTGGGTACTAACCTATTGACATAGTGCCAAGTGCCAGTTGTTGTTTTCTACATGTTTTTTACCTTGCAGGAAATAAATATTAGACGGAGTCCAAATGCCACGAAACTTTACAATGATTTTTATGGACCAAAAGGAATAAGTTGGGCCCTGGTTGCACCTAGGGGAATCCCGAGGAGGGGACAACCCACCAGAGCGCGCTAGGAGGCCCAGGCGCGCCCTAGTGGGTTGTGCCCACCTCGGGTGCCCCCGGACCACCTCTTTGCTCTACAAATACCCCAATATTCCAGAAACCCTAGGGGAGTCGACAAAATATTCATCCAGCCGCCGCAGAGTCGAGAACCACCAGATCCAATCTAGACACCATCACAGAGGGGTTCACCACTTCCATTGGTGCCTCTCCGATGATGCGTGAGTAGTTCTTTGTAGACCTTCGGGTTTGTAGTTAGTATCTAGATGTCTTTCTATCTCTTGCTGAATTCTCAATACAATGGACTCTTGGAGATCCATATGATGTAACTCTTTTTGCAGTGTGTTTGTTGGGATCCGATGAACTTCGAGTTTATGATCAGTTATATCTTTTTATATCCCTGAAAGTTATTTAAGTCTCTTTGATCTTTTATATGCATGATCTATTATAGCCTCGTATTTCTTCTCCGATATTTGGGTTTTGTTTGGCCAACTTTATCTATTTATCTTGCAATGGGAAGAGGTGCCCGATAGTGGGTTCGATGTTATGGTGCTTGATCCCAGTGACAGAAAGGGAACCGACACGTATGTATCGTTGCTACTAAGGATAAAAAGATGGGATCTATATCTACGCAATAGATAAATGGATCTTGTCTACATCATGTCATTGTTCTTATTGCATTACTCTGTTTTTTATGAACTTAATACACTAGATGCATGCTAGATAGCGGTCGATGTGTAGAGGAATAGTAGTAGATGCAGACAGGAGTCGGTCTACTAATCTTGGACGTGATGCCTATGTAATGATCATTGCCTGGATATCGTCATAATTATTTGAAGTTCTATCAATTGCCCAACAGTAATTTGTTTACCCACCGTTTGCTATCTTTCTCGAGAGAAGGCACTAGTGAAACCTACGACCCCCGGGTCTTCTTTCTCATATATTTGCCTTGCGGTCTACTTTTTCCTTGTGTTTATTTTCAGATCTATTAAACCAAAAATACAAAAATACCTTGCTGCAATTTATTCTTATTTATTTTATTTGGTGTTAGATCTATCAATCTACTACAAATTTACCTCGCGTCCTTTGCCTATCTTGAGGTGCCGTACCCTGAAAGGGATTGACAACCCCTTTAACACACCGGGTTGCGAGGTGTTGTTATTTGTGTGCAGGGGTTGTTTATGTTGTGTTGCTTGGTTCTCCTACTGGTTCGATAACCTTGGTTTCATATCTGAGGGAAATACCTACCGCCGCTGCGCTGCATCATCCCTTCCTCTTTGGGGAAATACCGACGTAGCTTCAAGCGACATCAAAAGGAATTTCTAGTGCCATTGTCGGGGAGGATCTTCAACATCAACTAGGTTCCTAATCACAAATCTCATCTCCTCGCAATTTACATTATTTGACATTTGCCTCTCGTTTTCCTCTCTCCCACTTCACAAAAAATTTCCATTTTATTCGCCCTCTTTTTCGTCCGCCGTTTTCTCGTCAGATCTCTTCTTTGCTTGTGTGCAATGTGTCTTCTATTTGCTTGCATCTTTGCTTGATAAATATCTCTTGATATGGATCCTCATCCACTTGCTAATATTTTTAATAGATCCAATTATCATGAACAAATTGCTAGTGATTTGAGTACACTAGATTATCTTTATGAAGTTTTGCTTGATATTCGTGAATCTGAAAATTGTGATGAAGAAATTTATGAAGTGATTCATTATAGATCTTTGAATGAAAAGCATGATTGCAATGATTTTACTATAAATTATATTAATATCAATTTTTCTAATAATATGCAAAACCCCAAGCTTGGTATGCTAATTATGCTATGTCCACTACTTATTGCAATGATCATGATTGGGGTGATTCTTCTTATGATCTTAAAAATTTATTTAAGCCCCGTGATGAATATGAGATTGATAATAGTGTTTGCAATAATATTTAAAGTGGGTTTGGAAGAGTGTCAACTTTAGATCCCACTACTTTGGAGAATGTTTAATCTTATGAAATTTTTGATAAAAGTGGGGCTGGAGAGGTCAAGACTTTAGTTAATGTTAATCCCACTATTTTCGAAGAGTGTCAACTTTGCATGTATGTGGATCATGTAGAAAATATGTTATGTGATAGAAATATTGTTGAATTTTAATATAATCCCACATATAATTATTATGAGAGAGGTAAATATGGTTGTGGAAATCTCATATCACTAAGTTACTTCTCTTCATGTTGAGATTGCTATCATTTATTTCTTCTTCCTTGCATATGCTAGACCTTGCTTGTCTTGCTAACTTGTTTTCCTATAAAATTCCTATGCACAGGAAGTGTGTTAGACTTAAATTTGTTTGCCATATGCTACATGATGTTCTCTTTGTATTTCAATTACTATCTTTTATGTGAGCATCATTGAAATATTATGCCTAGCTAGGGGCGTAAAACGATAGCGCTTGTTGGGAGGCAACCCAATGAATAAAATTTTATTCTTGCTTTTTTCTTTTTGTTATTGTGTGTTAACACAATTATGATACTGGTATGATTGTGTTTTTTGTGTTTTAATTAGTGTTTGTTCCAAGTAAATCCTTTAGCATCTTCTGGGGTGATAGTTGTTTGATCTTGCTGAAAAAGACAGAAACTTTGCGCTCACGAAAATAAGTTTCATAAATCACAGAAAAGAGATTTTGACCTGATTCTTTTTGCAGAATATTAATATACAAATTAAGCTGGTCTTCCTAATTTTGTAGAATTTTTGGAGTTCTAGAAGTACTCAAAAGTTCCAGATTACTACAGACTGTTCTGTTTTGACAGATTCTGTTTTCTTTGTGTTGTGTGCTTAGTTTGATGGCTCTATGGTTTTTTTGATGAGTTTTTGCCATAGAAAAGTTGGAATACAGTAGATATAATACAAAAACAAAATAAGAATTGGTTTGACACATCACTTATAGTAGTGGTTTTCTTTCTTTTACTAACGGATCTCACAAGGGTTTTGTTGAGTTTTGTGTGATTGAAGTTTTCAAGTTTTGGGTTATCTTACGATAGATGAAAGAAGGATAGAATAGCCTAAGCTTGGGGATGCCCCGACATCCCAAAATATTATCCAAGAATGAGCAACCAACTAAGCTTGGGGATGCCCCCGAGTGGCATCCCCTCTTTCTTCTAACAACCATCGGTATTTTACTTGAGGCTATATTTTTATTCGTCAGATGATATGTGTTTTGCTTGGAGCATCTTGTATGATATGTGTCTTTGATTGTTTTACTTTGTGTTTTAAGTCATCAGTACTTGCTGGACACACCTATTTTAGAGAGCCAAAATTATGTCATGACTTATTAGAATAGATCTTTATGCTTCACTTAAAATTTTATGAGCAATGGACTTGCTCTGGTGCTTCACTTATATCTTTTTGAGCACGGTGTGCTTAGTATTTTTTAAGAAATGCTCTCTTGCTTCACTTAAATGCATTTGAGAGTTAGTAAAATTTTGAAGAAATTCTCTCTTGATTCACTTAAATTATTTTGAGAGAAAGAAAATATGTTATGCTCATGATCTTCACTTATATTTGTTTGAGCTTATGAAAAGCAACAGATGAAAATTAGTCCCAAAGTGATAGATATCCAAGAACGATAAAGAAAGAAAAAAATATATGTCATGAAGATCATTGGACAAAATAAACTTGATTCTTAGTAATAGTTTTGAGATATGATGATGTGATATGTGAGTTATGTTGATGAGTAATTGTGCTCTAGTAAGAATATTGGTGTTAAGGTTTGTGATTCCCTATGCATGCACGGAAGTCAATAGTCATGCAATGAAAATTATATCCTACTTGTGGTGCATTATTCGGTGTTAATTATGCTTAATGCTTGCTTATGAGATTATTCGTTTCTTGGTTGGACGCTTCTCAATCTTTTTGCTAGCCTTCATTTTGCACCTAGTATGACCTCTACTTGTGCATCCAAAATCCTTTAGACTAGTTTTGCCACATGAGTCCACTATATCTACCTATATGCAATATTCTTTTGCCGTTCTAAGTAAATTTGCATGTGCCATCTCTAATTTTCAAAATAAACTTCTCTTTTGTGTGTTTTTTCGCTTGCTGAAAGAACATGCGGTGCCCCCATGTTTGGTTTTGGTAATTGATGACAATCTCTATGGACTAATGGTTGTCTTGAGTTATATTTAAAGGATTTGTCCATAGTCTTTTCTTGAAGTCCATCTGTTGGTTTCAAGGAGTTTATGAGTTGACCAAGGTGCTATTAAGGAATTATCCAAAGATTGGTCATGTGAGTGTTGAGCTTATTGCAAGCATGTCTTGAAGAAGAAGATTGTGTGATCATTCATGTTTACCTTCAAGACATCACCCAAATGAAGAGAGTTGGAAATATTCAAGGTTGATCAAGACTAAGTCAAGAGTGAATCAAGTTGATCAAGACTAAGTCAAGAGTGAATCAAGTTGATCAACTCACAAAGCGTAGAAGATGTACCGAGAGGGATCACGTGATCCCATGGTATGGTAAGCATTGTCCATTGCACTTTGTGTACTAACCCATGGTCTATGTGAGAGTTCTATGTGGGGTTAGGCACGTGTCCATGGGCTTGCGTCAAGAGGAAGATATCATACAACCCATGGAAAGGATGACATCAAGTGGTGATCGTCATCAAGATTGCCGTGTGCAAGTTCAAGTGGAGCATCACGAAGAGATCAAGTTCTTGAATCTTGCCATCCATTATGGTGTCAATGTACTTGTGAAGATGTGTTGAAGAGTGGCTCACCCATAGTGGACTATGGGGGAGCAATCATCTAGTCTTCATCGAGCAAACACAATCAAGAAAGGTTGTCCAACTTGAGGGAGTCGAGATCGTCATCATCTTGCTCAAGTGGACCATGTGCAAGGCAAAGGTTTTCCCTTGATAGGTTTTCTATTTTACCGGTCTCGTGGTGGTAGTTGGGAGATTGGGTTATAGGATCGTTTGCCGTACTATCAAGGGGGGCTCTCAAGTTGGTAGCTTGATCGTATCATTAGTAGAGAGCTCAAACCATTGCATCCTTGCATCATGTTTCTTGGTTCTTGTATGGTTCTCTTTGTGAATCTTAGAGCTTATGGTCATCTTGATGACAAGCTTGAGTTCATCGAAAATGGAGTTCGCATGCGTCTTCTATGATGTTTTCGGTGTTGGAGGTTTTACCGGTCTTATCCGAGGAAGGGTTCTCACCATTTTCTTATGGGCCTTTTATATTTTTCTTCTTATTGATATTTGTTTCAAGATTGTGTTAGCCCTTGTCGCTAGCTTTCCAACAAACTTGGTTTCATCGAATTTGGAGTCCGTTTGCATAAGTTGTGGCCGTTTTGATGTTGTGAAAAGGCTGCAACGGTACTACCGCGAATTGGAGCGGATGTAATTTTTTACTACCACTCCAGAGCGGTACTACCGCGGCTCCTACAGCGGTAGTACCGCTCCGGACCAAAAAAACTCGTCCCAAGTCCTGCGGAGGTAGGCATGGAAGTATTTTTTTGTACCGCTCGCAAGCAGTAGTACCGCTACCATTTGCGGTAGTACTGTGAGGTCGAGCGGTAGTACCGCTCCGGCGGTTCTACTAGCCTTTTGCCTCCTCGCTGTTGTTTTTCAAAGGGGTCCTTGGAGCGGTAGTACCGCTTTGTGCGGGCTGTGAGCATAACGGTTGGACTTTCCCCCACCTATAAAAGGGGGTCTTCTTCCCCATTGAACCTTATCTTTTGAGCTCGTGTTCTTCCTCCATTGTTGACCTTCTTCGAGCTTGCTAACTCTCAATCCCTCCATGGATTCTTGCTAGTTTTTGAGGGAAAAGAGAGATGAGATCTAGATCCACATTTCCACCAATCACTTTCTCCTCTACGTGAGGGGAACCCCTTGGATCTAGATCTTGGAGTTCTTGGTGTTCTCCTTCTTGTTCTTCCTCTCATTTTCCTCCCTAGCATTAGTTGCTTCGATGGGATTTGGGAGAGAAGGACTTGGGCACTCCGTGTGCCCTTGTCATTGCATTTGGTGCATAGATTTGAGTTCTCCACGGTGATACGTGGAAGTTTCAAGTTGAGAAGCTTATTACTCTTGGGTGCTTGGTACCCTTGAGCTTGTTCCTCTTGGGTGCTTGGGCGCCCTAGACGGTTGGTGGTGTTCGGAGCTCAATCATTGTGGTGTAAAGCTCCAGGCAAGCGTCGGGGGTCTCCAATTAGGTTGTGGAGATCGCCCCGAGCATTTTGACGGGTACCAGTGACTGCCCCCACGGGTTGCCAAAGTGTACGGGTTCGGTGACCGCCTCCAAGGGTTGCCATTTGTACGGGTTCGGTGACTGCCCTCAAGGGCCCCTTAGTGGAATCACGACATCTTGCATTGTGCGAGGGCGTGAGGAGATTACGGTGGCCCTAGTGGCTTCTTGGGGAGCATTGTGCCTTCACACCGCTCCAAATGAAGATTAGCATCCGCAAGGGTGTGAACTTCGGGATACATCATCGTCTCCGCGTGCCTCGGTTATCTCTTACCCGAGCCCTTTACTTATGCACTTTACTTTGTGATAGCCATATTGTTTCTTGTCATATATCTTGCTATCACTTAGTTGTTTATCTAGCTTAGCTTAAGTTGTTGGTGCACATAGGTGAGCCTAGTTGTTGTAGGTTTTATGCTTGACAAATTAACCGTTAGGTTTATTCCGCATTTGTTCAAGCCTAAAACGTAATTATTTTAAAAGCGCCTATTCACCCCCCTCTAGGCGACATCCACGATTTTTCAAGGTATCAGAGCCTCGTCTCTCTTTGATAGGCTCAACCGCCTAGAGACTAAATATGTCGACTAGAGGATTAGGATTCTATGACACTCTGAGTTTTGATGGCACAAATTTTGATGTTTGGGTAATTCACATGCTTAATCTCTTTAGGGTCATGGACCCAAATTTAGAGCGAATTATAGATATGGGTTTTCTCCTCCAAAGGATCCCCAAAGATTATCTTTAGAGGATGATAAAAACTCTTATCTCAATGCTCAAGCTTCTAATGTGCTTTTCTATGCTTTGAGCAATGTAGTTATATTTCAACTCATGTCGTTCCGGGATGCTCATGAGTTGTGGACGAAGCTTCAAGATAAATATGGTGTGTCAAAGTTTTGTGGGGATGATTGTTCTCCCTCCACCTTCGGCCGTATAGTCATCTCAACTTTTTCTACTTCACCTACATGTGGTTTGCCACAAGGTAATGATATGGTGAGTAGTGTTGGTCATTGCAATGATGATGGTATGCTTATTGTGGATGATCCTTCATCACTATACTATTGCAATGATCCTTCTTTGGGCTTTAACACTTTGAGCACTCCAAATGTTTCACATGCTTGTGTTGATAGTCCTTGCATATCATGTAGAAATTGCTTGACTAAATCTCATGATGATATACTTGCTATGTCTTGTTGCCATGATAAAAATGCATCTATTTCCTCGATGTCACGTCCCTAGCCTTGCTATGCACTTGGACTAGCTAGGTTGCTGCATCATGTCTAAATTTATTTGAAATTTGAACTGAGGAAATTTGAAAGCCTCAAAACTTTTAAATAAAAGTAGGGCAAAAACCCTAAAATCTCATTCATTGTTTCCAAAATGCTCTTCATAGATGTTTAATAATTTTGGCAAGGGTTTTGATCCAAACCAAAAATAATGAACATTTTAAAAGGATTTATTTTTGGGACTTTGAATTTAAATCATTAGCTATTTGAATTTGAATTATATTCATATAATTAGAATATAATTTCAAATACCCCTGAAATATTTTTATGAGCTTTTGGAAAAGTCCATCCAGCAAAATAAAAATATTCAGAGGAGTTTTTGGCATTGTTTGAATTGTTCTAAATTCAAAACAGTGGCAAAAGATTAAATAAAAAAAAACAGAAACAGAAAAACAATAAAAGAACAGAAACTCACCTGTGAAGCCCACCTGGAGGCCCAAGTGGCCGGCCCAGCCCACCAGGCCACCCTTCTGTCGTCTTCCTCCCCCTCGCCCCGAAGCAGCTCGGTGGCGCGCGCCCGAGAGCCCTCGGCCACCTCCTGCTTGCTTGCCGCTGCTGGAGTCGGCCCCGAGCGCCACGTGCATCGCCCCGACCTTTCCCCTCGACGCTCTCTCACTCTCTCCCCGTGCCCTCTCCTCTCCTCTGTCTCTCTCCCTCTCTCTTCCCCTCACGCGCCTGAGCACACCGCCGTGAGCCACCGCGGCCATTAGCATCCCCGCGGCCATCCAGCTAGCCCACAAGCTCCGCCTCGGATCCTTGAATCTCTACGTCGACGCACGTGATGCCGGGTACCCCAAAGCCACGCCATCACCGCCGTCTTCTTCCGCGGGATCCGGCGATCGCCGTCGTCGCTCCATCGTTCGCAGGCCTTCCCCAAGCCCGCCGAATACTTCAAACGATGCGCTGTGAGCCCCCGGTCATTTCCCCCCTAATCCCGCCTCCGTTTGATTGCCGTAGCTGCCGCCCCTTGCTAAAAGCAGCCGCCGCCGCACGGGATCGTCGCCGGCAAAACCCCGGTGACCATTTGGTCACGGGCGTGCACCCGTTGTGCTTGCCGCGACCCGTAGAGCCCCTCCAGCGCCTCAGCTCCCTCGTTTGTGAGCAGCAGCGCCGAACCCGACCGCACCCGAACTCCGGCCGCCGCAAAAGTTGCCGCCGCCGTTGATTTAGTCCACTCTGGCGCGAGCTGTTGCTGCACTTGGATGCGCGAGACTCCCAGCTTTCCGTAGCCGCAAACCGCGTTCAAAACCGAGCCCTGTGGGCGTTTTCCGAGCACCTCCGCCGTCTCTGGCATCGCCGGCGACGAGCCGTGGACCAGGTCCGGCGGGTTTGACCCCGCTGACCAGGTTTTGACCTTCCCTGTGTGTCACTGACGCGTGGGACACCCCCCTGAAATTTTAGTTAGTATTAGTTTAACACTAATTAACCTAGGGTAGTTAGCTGATTAGTCGCTGACTAGTGGGCCCCGACCCCACAAACAGCTTAGTTAGAATTAACTTAACGCTAATTAACTTGGTTAATTAGTTGTGCCACTGACCAGTGGACCCCGCTGGTCAGGTTTGACCCAGGCCGTACCCCGTTGACCTGCTGACGTCATTCTGACGTCAGGCTGACGCAGTAAATCATTTTCTAGATTTATTCTTTTTAGAAAATTCTAGAAAATGCCCAAAACTTCAAAAATTCATATAAATTAAACCATAACTCCAAATGAAATAATTTATATATGAAAAATGATCAGAAAAATCCAATCTATCCATCTATACCATTTTCATGCATGTTAGAACAACTTATGACTGCTGTTTAGGACAAATCATATAAATGGCATTTAAACCTTCACATATGGAGTTTGAATTTGAATCTTGGATTCAAACCAATTTCATTTAACCCATTGCTAGTTGCATTAGCTCAAACTACAGCATATTGCCATGTCACACTCATGCATCATATTGTGGCATTGCATTGATTGTGTTCTTTCTCTGTTGCCGGTAATTGTTCCCCTCAGTAGACGTGGTACCGACGATGAGTTCGATGACACCGATGAAGAACTATACTATCTTCAGAAGTGCCAGGCAAGCAAAACCTCCTTGTTCATTCCGATACAATCCCACTCTCTCGCTCCTGCTCTCTTTTACAGCATTAGGACAACAACGATTCAACTGTTACATGCTGCGGTAGTTGAACCCCTTTCCTCTGCATGACCTGTCATTGCCACAGTAAATAGATGAAACCCATTAGCATGAGTAGGAGTTGTTTGAGCCCTGATGTGCCTACTCATTCATGCTTGTTTGTCATGCCTGCTATTGCTTAGAGTTGTGTCAGGTCTGATTCATCGGGGATGAATTGGAATGTGGTGAACATGTCCTACTGTTGAGAGCTAAGTGTGTGAACACGATTTGGTAAAGGTAGCGGTGAGAGGCCATGTAGGAGTACATGGTGGGTTGTCTCATTGCAGCCGTCCTCAGGAACTGAGTTCTGTGTTTGTGATCCATGACCAGTTACTACCACGCATTGGAATGCTTAAGTGCCCCTCTCGACTTATTAATCAACTCGATCTCTGTCCAGGAGTTGCAACTAGTTTCTGGTGTTTGTAGGTAGTGTTAGTAGTCTACCAAGTGGCACCCGGTACAGGTGGGCTTGGGACAGACTAGGCACAGTGGCCCGGTGTACCAAGTAGCACCCGGATGGTGGACTTGGGAACCCTGCACACATCCTTTGGGGCCGTGAGCGACACCCCGGCCGGATCTCCTTGCGGATGGAACCCGAATAGGCGATAAACCTGGACTAGAGACTTGTGTGGTTAGTCAGGTCGTGGCCGACACCCTCGCTGGGCTTCCGCTTGAAGGTTGCCGAGTACATGTCGTGTAAACGGCGGTAAGTGGTGAGAGCGTGTGTGAAGAAGTACACCCCTGCAGGGTTAATATGATCTATTCGAATAGCCGTGTCCGCGGAAAAGGACTTCTGGGTTGCCTGTACAGTTCATAGATAACTTGAAGTGGATACTCTAAAATACGCAAGATAAGCGTGAGTGCTATGGATGGCGTTCTCGTAGGGAGAGGGCAGCGGATCCATAGTGGTGTATTGATATGGTGAATATGTGGACTCATGTGCGCCACCTCAAAGAGTCACTTGCATAGTTCAGGATAGCCACCGAGTCAAAGCTGGCTTGCTGCAGTTAAACCCCACCATCCCCTTTGTTGATAATGATGCATATGTAGTTAGTTCTGATGTAAGTCTTGCTGGGTACATTTGTACTCACGTTGCTTAATTTATGTTTTTGCAGAGAGACTTCAGTCTCGCTAGTAGTTCCACGTGGACTTCGACGTTTAGCTTGTTACCTCAGCTACGATCTCGTGCCCTCGGCAGGATCTGGTAGATAGTCAGGCTTCTCAGCCTTTTTCATTTGTAGATGTCTGTACCCAGACATGTTAAGCTTCCGCATGTGCTTTGACTTGTATGCTCTGAGTGTTGGGTCATGAGACCCATGTTTGTAATATCTCGCTCCTCGGAGCCTATTGAATAAAATACTTGAGTCGTAGAGTCATGTTGTGATGCCATGTTGTATTTGCACATATCGAGCATGTTGTGTGTATGTTATTGAAATGCTTGGTATGTGTGGGATCTGACAACCTAGTTGTTTATCCTTGGTAGCCTCTCTTACCGGGAAATGTCTCCTAGTGTTTCCACTGAGCCATGGTAGCTTGCTACTGCTCCGGAACACTTAGGCTGGCCGGCATGTGTCTTTCTTCGTTCTTGTGTCTGTCCCTTCGGGGAAATGTCACGCGATGAATACCGGAGTTCTATTAGCCTGCGACAGCCCGGTTTACCGGAGTCCTGCTAGCCCAGCTGCTACAGCCCGGATTCACTCGCTGATGACCGACACGTTCGTTGTTGGGTCATGTATGCCTGTCCCTGTAAGTTACTGCCACTTTGGGTTCACGACTAGCCATGTCAGCCCGGGTTCTTTGTCATATGAATGCTAGCGGCACTATCATATACGTGAGCCAAAAGGCGCAAATAGTCCCGGGCCAGGTAAGGTGGCACCCGTGGGAATACCGCGCGTGAGGCCGCAAAGTGATATGATGTGTTACATGCTAGATCGGTGTGACTCAGGATCGGGGTCCTGAAAGCTTTGGTATCAGAGCTTGACTGCCTATAGGATTACCAAGCCAAACTGGTCGAAGTTGAGTCTAGAAATTCTTTAGTTATATAAGGGAATTGATTGTGGGATGGAACGTAAGGCTCTTTTTACTCCTTATACCTTATGCCCTTCTGATCTGAGTCATCTTATCCTTCCTACGGGGTTAAGGAACTAGACTATCTCTTCTTTCCATCAGGATCACGTGTTACTAATTCGTAGACTTATAGATTGGTGGATTCAAGCCTCAGTTCAGTCCATACTACTTCTGTATGTTAATTGTTGATCTCGAAACCTTGATATTGTGCTTCTGAGTGGTTATGCCACCATTTTTGCGTGATGTCTCAGAATCTTTTTTGAGCATTTACAGCCGTTATGCTGTCCGAGTCATCCCAGGTTTCTAAATAATCTGATGTAATTGCAAAATCCTTTCCCTCTGTTTTCGATGACCTTTCTGGCCAGGTTAACCACACTGAACGGTGAGTTGAGGTATTCTATTACTTCGACATATATGTTGGAATTATTATTATGACCCTAGGTATCTAGAGTATCACCTAGTAATCTAGCCACGTTTTGTATTCCCAGTGTGATGATTCTGGCCATCATTCTCGAAAGCATCCCGTGATGCCACTTAATAGTAGGTATTCTACTCCTTGGGTTTGAACAGGAGATTCACCCTACTTACTTCATGTTGTTAGTGTTTGCTAGTTCCTTTAGGATATTAGTAACCTTTGCATTAGTCCTCCAGGTACGTGGTATTTCCTTCTTCCAAATACTATGAACTGCCTGGCAGGAGTTCTTTTGAACCAAAAGGTCACAACCAGAGTGCTCTTGATGAGTTCTTGATTCCATGTCGTGACTCTGCCAGTTCTACCTCTCTGCATGGATTACCCGGAAGAAACTTGTTGAACTCGTTCGACATTCTAATCCATGCGTCCACAACTCAGAAAATCATATGTTCTTTTGAGTTGTCCCCCCCTTAGTCGTCTTTTGACCCTCGTCTATCAATTGATAGTCAGGAGTAATTGCGCATTCGTGTTATCGATGCTTATTATTCTTGTGGTTCGTCAAGCCATTCTATTCAGGATGACTAGGAGAAACAAACTCCAGTACCTCATCCATATCCAGGATTGGGTCAAAGCAGTTGTGCTCCGCAGATCAAATACTAATCTAGATTTTGTTCTGCTCCACCTTGGAGTATTACCATCTTTATATCAATAATATCATGGGAATTGCACACCATCCTATGAACTCTTGATACAGTGATATTCTCTCCAACATTATTCATTTCTCGGTTCCCGTGTTGTTGCAACCGGAATGTCGACAAGTGAATCGTGATGTGTGAAATCAATACTACTAGCAACCTGGTCGCTTGGTAGTTAAAGGACAATAATTTCATTCTTAGCGTGTTGGTTCTTGAATCATCATTCTAAGACTGAATGTGCTACCTAGTCCTTTTTTCGGTGCACCCTTCGATCAATAAGTTAGGATTGTGCCAATCCCTCGCTCTTTTGATCATATCATCTTGCCCTGAAAAGCAAGATTGTTCTCGAGCTTAATAGCATATCGGTGGTTCGTGATTTTTCGATTATCTTCTCGGAAGTATCACCAGGTTGTCACCTGACTGCTATGTTGAGCTCGTGACCAAGTTGGTTTTCGAAACCACCCTTTCTCCAAGAATCTCTGCTGGATACCCCTGAGCTAGTTGGTTAAGCTGGACAACAACTTGGAGAGTTGGAAGATAAAATCTTGTCCGACTTAGTTCATTTTAAGGGATATCTTGTATGTGTATTGAAGGAAGATGGTATTTTCATCGATTGACCCTCGTGATCAGTTAATGGATCTATCATCTTGACCAATCTTTGATTTGAGTGTGGGCTATCGTCAAATCAAATCAGAACCAATGATGTTCGTAATGTTGTCTTACTCGCGGTTGTCGAGCATACATCATTATATCTTTTGGGTTTGACCAATGCTATTACCTTGTTCACATAGTTATGGAATTCCATCTATATGGAAATCTTGATAAATTGTTGTTGAGCCCATTGACAACATTTTTCATCATCTCCATGATTCATGTTGAACATCCAGCTAGTGTTGGAAACTTCTAAAAAGCATTACCTTCATGTCCCGCTCATGAAGCGTATGCTCGGATGAAAGAAGTGACTTCCTCTAATTCACGTGCATTTGATGTAAGTTGCCGCCGTGAATTCGAGAAAGTTTGTTTTTGCTCCTCTGGAATCATCCCAAGTCAGTCATGCATGTGCGAAGTATTCTATGGTCTGATAGACTGATCATCTTCATTCCATATGTATCCTCTAGCACACCAAGCCACTAATTGATTTGTTCAAGGATAAGAAGTTCAAATGCTATTCCCGAAGGGCCCAGAAGGACATGCACATGACTTTGTTATCTCAATGATGGTTCCCAACCAGAACTCGGTAGTGTTTTATTGTAAGACTACCATGTGATAATGTTTTGACTGGGACAACGTGTTCACATGTTTGTAGCAGAACCAGCTCATGTTTTGGAGCTTACTATCGTAGTTCATTTCCCGAGAATCTCGCAACGTCATCTCGTCGATTTGTGTTGCAAACTTTCATTTTTCCTTCTAGACTTGATGAGTCTGGAATATCCTAACACCAACCAGATCTGAATCTCAGGCAGATGTGATGGTTGGAACGTTTCCCAAGAACTATAATACTAGTCTCACCGTAACCGGTAAAGTGGATGTCATGGCCAACACACCCAACCGAAATACCTATTATTGTAGTATCTTGTTTGAGGAAGTTGGCCACCTCCCCATAAGGATTTCATAGGATCTGCTCCCTAGTTGTTCCTTATGGATTTTTGTGTTCCCGAAGTCCGACCTTTTACTTGAGGTTCTAGATATCAAACCATATCTATGAATGGGATACACTAGCACATCAAGGAGAACATTAGAAGCGGAGTGCTAAATGTCTCTCGGTCGATCATCCAGATTTTGTTTCCTTGGCCTCGCTAAGGTGAAATCTGAGAAGGTTATCTTCCTTTGCATCTGCATCATCCATCACTGTTCATCATGGTAGAACGTTATGTTGCCAGGATACTTGACACGGATATTGGTAATACCTTGATGAATATGGAAGTGCTCAAGTTTCTGAGAGCACGCACAAGCGCTAGGTGTTATCATCGGCACTAACTGGGATTGCTCTCAGTTTGCTCGGTTATGCTATAACTTTTCAAATGGTGGACTCACTCTCTACTGTTGAGCTTCTCCTCAGTTACTAAAATCATCCCTTGTGTTGTTTTCAACAAGGTAATCCACATCATCCATTCTAGTATGAGTATGCCATTCCTTCGAACTCCGTCAATCGATTGGTGTGATTTGCCTTAGGCTGATATAAAGAGTTTCAATGATCTCTATTTCAAAGGTAATTCTTTTTCCACTTAAGGGATGACTCCACGAGTCACCTCCTCCAAGATGTCTCGTTGTGGTATCATGGCAACTCAACTCCTCGCTACGTTAACAACTGTTCACCACCCTCTTAAGTGTGGAATTGTTGTCTACCTAGTGAACCTTCGACATCTGTTCCACTCCATTCTTTTGGATGTGTGTTTCGTGTCTCAGCTCAAGAGATGTTGCTATGACTCACCCCGTGAGTTGATCCTAAGTTTTTTGATCTTCGAGAAGATCGATCCTTCTAGAGTTTCCTTTTCCTCTCATTGTCATGTCGGCTGGAGTTCTCAGGGCAAGACGTCGAGACAAAGATGGTGATCGAATCAACGTTCCTATGAAGTGCAAGTTGGATCGTGAAGATTATGTTAGTTTGCGTTCCCCTTTCATCTTACCCTATGCTTGAATCTCGGGACGAGATTCCTGTTTAGTGGGGGTGAGTTGTCACGTCCCTAGCCTTGCTATGCACTTGGACTAGCTAGGTTGCTGCATCATGTCTAAATTTATTTGAAATTTGAACTGAGGAAATTTGAAAGCCTCAAAACTTTTAAATAAAAGTAGGGCAAAAACCCTAAAATCTCATTCATTGTTTCCAAAATGCTCTTCATAGATGTTTAATAATTTTGGCAAGGGTTTTGATCCAAACCAAAAATAATGAACATTTTAAAAGGATTTATTTTTGGGACTTTGAATTTAAATCATTAGCTATTTGAATTTGAATTATATTCATATAATTAGAATATAATTTCAAATACCCCTGAATATTTTTATGAGCTTTTGGAAAAGTCCATCCAGCAAAATAAAAGTATTCAAAGGAGTTTTTGGCATTGTTTGAATTGTTCTAAATTCAAAACAGTGGCAAAAGATTAAATAAAAAAACAGAAACAGAAAAACAATAAAAGAACAGAAACTCACCTGTGAAGCCCACCTGGAGGCCCAAGTGGCCGGCCCAGCCCACCAGGCCACCCTTCTGTCGT
Organism: Triticum dicoccoides; assembly: GCF_002162155.2. Classification (NCBI taxonomy): domain Eukaryota; kingdom Viridiplantae; phylum Streptophyta; class Magnoliopsida; order Poales; family Poaceae; genus Triticum; species Triticum dicoccoides. Next base: position 597,008,273 of record NC_041391.1, read on the forward strand.
CTTCCTCCCCCTCGCCCCGAAGCAGCTCGGTGGCGCACGCCCGAGAGCCCTCGGCCACCTCCTGCTTGCTTGCCGCTGCTGGAGTCGGCCCCGAGCGCCACGTGCATTGCCCCGACCTTTCCCCTCGACGCTCTCTCACTCTCTCCCCGTGCCCTCTCCTCTCCTCTGTCTCTCTCCCTCTCTCTTCCCCTCACGCGCCTGAGCATGCCGCCATGAGCCACCGCGGCCACTAGCATCCCCGCGGCCATCCAGCTAGCCCACAAGCTCCGCCCCGGATCCTTGAATCTCTACGTCGACGCACGCGATGCCGGGTGCCCCGAAGCCACGCCATCACCGCCGTCTTCTTCCGCGGGATCTGGCGATCACCGTCGTCGCTCCATCGTTCGCAGGCCTTCCCCAAGCCCGCCGAATACTTCAAACGATGCGATGTGAGCCCCCGGTCATTTCCCCGCTAATCCCGCCTCCGTTTGATTGCCATAGCCGCCGCCCCTTGCTAACAGCAGCCGCCGCCGCACGGGATCATCGCCGGAAAAACCCCGGTGACCATTTGGTCACGGGCGTGCACCTGTTGTGCTTGCCGCGACCCGTAGAGCCCCTCCAGCGCCTCAGCTCCCTCGTTTGTGAGCAGCAGCGCCGAACCCGACCGCACCCGAACTCCGGCCGCCGCAAAAGTTGCCGCCGCCGTCGATTTAGTCCACTCTGGCGCGAGCTGTTGCCACACTTGGATGCGCGAGACTCCCAGCTTTCCGTAGCCGCAAACCGCGTTCAAAACCGAGCCCTGTGGGCGTTTTCCGAGCACCTCCGCCGTCTCTGGCGTTGCCGGCGACGAGCCGTGGACCAGGTCCGGCGGGTTTGACCCCGCTGACCAGGTTTTGACCTTCCCCGTGTGTCACTGACGCGTGGGCCACCCCCCTGAAATTTTTGTTAGTATTAGTTTAACACTAATTAACCTAGGTTAGTTAGCTGATTAGTCGCTGACTAGTGGGCCCCGACCCCACAAACAGCTTAGTTAGAATTAACTTAAGGCTAATTAACTTGGTTAATTAGTTGTGCCACTCACCAGTGGACCCCGCTGGTTAGGTTTGACCCGGGCCGTGCCCCGTTGACCTGCTGACGTCATTCTGACGTCAGGCTGACGCAGTAAATCATTTTCTGGATTTATTCTTTTTAGAAAATTCCAGAAAATGCCCAAAACTTCAAAAATTCATATAAATTCAACCGTAACTCCAAATAAAATAATTTATATATGAAAAATGATCAGAAAAATCCAATCTATCCATCTGTACCATTTTCATGCATGTTAGAACAACTTATGACTGCTGTTTAGGACAAATCATATAAATGGCATTTAAACCTTCACATATGGAGTTTGAATTTGAATCTTGGATTCAAACCAATTTCATTTAACCCATTGCTAGTTGCATTAGCTCAAACTACAGCATATTGCCATGTCACACTCATGCATCATATTGTGGCATTGCATTGATTGTGTTCTTTCTCTGTTGCCGGTAATTGTTCCCCTCAGTAGACGTGGTACCGACGATGAGTTCGATGACACCGATGAAGAACTATACTATCTTCAGAAGTGCCAGGCAAGCAAAACCTCCTTGTTCATTCCGATACAATCCCACTCTCTCGCTCCTGCTCTCTTTTACTGCATTAGGACAACAACGATTCAACTGTTACATGCTGCGGTAGTTGAACCCCTTTCCTCTGCATGACCTGTCATTGCCACAATAAATAAATGAAACCCATTAGCATGAGTAGGAGTTGTTTGAGCCCTGATGTGCCTACTCATTCATGCTTGTTTGTCATGCCTGCTATTGCTTAGAGTTGTGTCAGGTCTGATTCATCGGGGATGAATTGGAATGTGGTGAACATGTCCTACTGTTGAGAGCTAAGTGTGTGAACACGATTTGGTAAAGGTAGCGGTGAGAGGCCATGTAGGAGTACATGGTGGGTTGTCTCATTGCAGCCGTCCTCAGGAACTGAGTTCTGTGTTTGTGATCCATGACCAGTTACTACCATGCATTGGAATGCTTAAGTGCCCCTCTCGACTTATTAATCAACTCGATCTCTGTCCAGGAGTTGCAACTAGTTTCTGGTGTTTGTAGGTAGTGTTAGTAGTCTACCAAGTGGCACCCGGTACAGGTGGGCTTGGGACAGACTAGGCACAGTGGCCCGGTGTACCAAGTAGCACCTGGATGGTGGACTTGGGAACCCTGCACACATCCTTTGGGGCCGTGAGCGACACCCCGGCCGGATCTCCTTGCGGATGGAACCCGAATAGGCGATAAACCTGGACTAGAGACTTGTGTGGTTAGTCAGGTCGTGGCCGACACCCTCGCTGGGCTTCCGCTTGAAGGTTGCCGAGTACATGTCGTGTAAACGGCGGTAAGTGGTGAGAGCGTGTGTGAAGAAGTACACCCCTGCAGGGTTAATATGATCTATTCGAATAGCCGTGTCCACGGAAAAGGACTTCTGGGTTGCCTGTACAGTTCATAGATAACTTGAAGTGGATACTCTAAAATACGCAAGATAAGCGTGAGTGCTATGGATTGCGTTCTCGTAGGGAGACGGGAGCGGATCCATAGTGGTGTATTGATATGGTGAATATGTGGACTCGTGTGCGCCACCTCAAAGAGTCACTTGCAGTCGTAGTTCAGGATAGCCACCGAGTCAAAGCTGGCTTGCTGCAGTTAAACCCCACCATCCCCTTTGTTGATAATGATGCATATGTAGTTAGTTCTGATGTAAGTCTTGCTAGGTACATTTGTACTCACGTTGCTTAATTTATGTTTTTGCAGAGAGACTTCAGTCTCGCTAGTAGTTCCACGTGGACTTCGATGTTTAGCTTGTTACCTCAGCTACGATCTTGTGCCCTCGGCAGGATCTGGTAGATAGTTAGGCTTCTCAGCCTTTTTCATTTGTAGATGTCTGTACCCAGACATGTTAAGCTTCCGCATGTGCTTTGACTTGTATGCTCTGAGTGTTGGGTCATGAGACCCATGTTTGTAATATCTCGCTCCTCGGAGCCTATTGAATAAAATACTTGAGTCGTAGAGTCATGTTGTGATGCCATGTTGTATTTGCACATATCAAGCATATTGTGTGTATGTTATTGAAATGCTTGGTATGTGTGGGATCTGACAACCTAGTTGTTTATCCTTGGTAGCCTCTCTTACCGGGAAATGTCTCCTAGTGTTTCCACTGAGCCATGGTAGCTTGCTACTGCTCCGGAACACTTAGGCTGGCCGGCATGTGTCTTTCTTCGTTCCTGTGTCTGTCCCTTCGGGGAAATGTCATGCGATGAATACTGGAGTCCTGTTAGCCTGCTACAGCCCGGTTTACCGGAGTCCTGCTAGCCCAGCTGCTACAGCCCGGATTCACTCGCTGATGACCGACACGTTCGTTGTTGGGTCATGTATGCCTGTCCCTGTAAGTTAGTGCCACTTTGGGTTCACGACTAGCCATGTCAGCCCGGGTTCTTTGTCATATGGATGCTAGCGGCACTATCATATACGTGAGCCAAAAGGCGCAAACGGTCCCGGGCCAGGTAAGGTGGCACCCGTGGGAATACCATGCGTGAGGCCGCAAAGTGATATGATGTGTTACATGCTAGATCGGTGTGACTCAGGATCGGGGTCCTGACACTCGAATTGTTGTACTAACAATGTAGAGGAAACCGAACACTCCATGGAACAAGATGTGGTGTTTAATGGTGCCTCAAGGGATCCTACATCATCATCTATTGCTTTTTGCCTTATGGCCAAGGCGTCAAAGGTATCTCCTACTTTGTACCCCAATATGTCTCTTAATGATGATGTTGATGCTAATGATGATGAGGATAATGATGAAGAGAATGATAATGTCGCCTCCTTAAAAACTAAGGGGGAAATGATTTTTAAAGCTTTTCATAAAAATAAAATTGCTCATTCCAACTTCATGCAAATAATGTCCATTGCAATTGATGGCAAGAAATACATTGAGGAGTTGGAATCTCATCTAGAGGAGCATGAGGTCACCATTGAGAAAATGGAAGCTCATGAACGTGATTACGCAAATGAGATCGTGGATCTATCTCAAGCTCTTGAACATGAACAAACCACCTCCGAATCTCTTGAGGAGACTTTTGCTCTAGAATTATCTAGAGTGAGGGAATCTCACGATAGATCTCTTGAGGTGGCCAATGATGTCAAAACTAAAAATGCCAAGCTTGAAGTTTCTCATGCTAGACTCCTTGAGGATTTTGAGCATCTCGAAAATGGCTCAAGGGTCATCAAGGGTGAGCTCATCAAACTCACCAAGTCTCATGCCCAACTTGAAGCTTCTTATTTAAAAGAGCTTGCCAAGTTGTCATCTCCTATTGTTGTAAATGATGATGCTTGTGCTACTAACTCTATTACTTGTGAAGCATCCATTTTGAAGGAGAATGTTGAGCTACGGGCTCAACTTGAGTTTCTATCTAGCAATTATGGAAAATTGGAAGAAAGCCATGAAAAGCTCTCAAGCTCTCATGATGATCTTCTAGTATCCCATAATGTGCTAAAGATAGCTCATGAGGCCATGATTGCTAAGGTAACATCAAGTGAGCCTCATGTGGATACTAGCACCACTTCTAGTCAAAATACTATATTGCCATGTGCTAGTCCTTGTAATTCATCTACTCACAATGCTGGTACATCTTGTGATGTATTGCTTTCCTTGCCTTGTTGCTCTAATGATGAAGCTTATACTTCCTCTAGTACTTGTGTTGAGACTAACCATGTAGAGGAAATCAAAGAGCTCAAGGCCCAAGTCACTTCTTTGAAGAAAGACTTGGAAAAGAGTCATGAAGGGAAATCCACACTCAACAATATCTTGAATGTGCAAAAATCCCCCAATGAAAAAAGTGGACTTGGATTCAACTCCAATAAGAAGAAGTCCAAGAGAATCAAGAAGAAGGGCCAAGAACAAGTCAAGAATTCGGCCAAGATTTTTTTGCTTCAAGTGCAAAATTGAAGGGCATCATGTTAGATCTTGACCAATGAAGAAGAAGGCTGTCGGTGTCAAAACTGGCGGATCTTGGGTAGGGGGTCCCGAACTGTGCGTCTAGGCGGATGGTAACAGGAGACAAGGGGCACGATGTTTTTACCCAGGTTCGGGCCCTCTCGATGGAGGTAAACCCCTACTCCTGCTTGATTAATATTGATGGTATGGGTAGTACAAGAGTTGATCTACCACGAGATCAGAGAGGCTAAACCCTAGAAGCTAGCCTATCATATGATTGTTGTTCGTCCTACAGACTAAAACTCTCTGGTTTATATAGACACCGGAGAGGGCTAGGGTTACACAGAGTCGGTTACAATTGGAGGAGATCTTCATATCAAATCGCCAAGCTTGCCTTCCACGCCAAGGAAAGTCCTATCCGGACACGGGACGAAGTCTTCAATCTTGTATCTTCATAGTCCGGGAGTCCGGTCAAAGGTCATAGTCCGGCCATCCGGACACCCCCTAATCCGGGACTCCCTCAGTAGCCCCTGAACCAGGCTTCAATGACGACGAGTCCGGCGCGCAAATTGTCTTCGGCATTGCAAGGCGGGTTCCTCCTCCAAATATTCCATAGAAGATGTTGAACACAAGGATAGTGTCCGGCTCTGCAAAATAAGTTCCACATGCCACCGTAGAGAGAATAATATCTGCACAAATCCAATCTGCTGACGTACTCCACAGTGTGACATCACGCCACGGCCAGGCCTTTAGTCGAATCATTTTACTGTTCCACCTTTGTGCGTTTAGTGAGGCGGTTTCCTTGGCACGTCTTGTCAAAGCAGAGATCGTGTCCCCTTATTCCAGGATTCTCATCAATACGGGCGTGGGTAACCCAACCGCGCCATTAACCGCGGTGCTTGGGAGATAAGCGAGCTTTATTAGGCTGGTGGGGGCTCATAATCTCGGCCACCCATATAAGGGGATAAGGATCCACCCTTTCCATTCACACCTTCTTCCTCCCTTGCTTGTTCATCCGCGCACTCGAACTCCAGTGCCCAAGTCCGCACTTCCCACCTCGACCCTTCTCCAATCATGTCCGGAGCGGGAGGTAGATGGATGGCCTCCTCCGTCACGGAGGGGCAAATCAAAAAGTTGAGGAAGGCCGGATACTTCTCCGACGACATCGCGCACCGGCTTCCCGAGGAGGGGCAACTCGTCCCCACCCCTGGGCCCCATGAGAAGGTCGTGTTTCTCCCCCATCTCCTTCACGGACTGGGCTTTCCCCTTCACCCGTTCATCTGGGGGCTCATGTTCTACTATGGCCTGGACTTCCACGATTTGGCCCCGAACTTCATCCTCAACATTTCGGCGTTCATCGTCGTATGTGAGGCCTTCCTCCGCATCCATCCTCACTTTGGCCTATGGCTGAAGATCTTCAGCGTCAAGCCGAAGGTCGTGGGCGGACGTCAAGCGGAGTGCGGAGGCGCCATGGTGGGCAAAATAGCCAACGTCACATGGCTCGAGGGCGCCTTCGTAGAGAGCATCAAAGGATGGCAATCGGGGTGGTTCTACATCACTGAGCCGCGTGACCCTGAATGGGCAGCGGTCCCCGAATTTCGGTCCGGCATCCCCACTCGGCTCACATCTTGGAAGGAGACAGGCCTGTCATGGGGTAGTCCGGGAGAGGTGACCGGACTCCAAACCTGCGTCCGAGACCCGGTGAACAAGAAGGTTAAGCTTGTCAACGTAGTCCAGGTCATGCTCTTCCACCGGATTCTTCCGTGTCAACGATGGACCTTCACCTTGTGGGAGTTCGACCCGGCCCAGCACCAGACTCTGTCCCGGCTTTTCGACACAAAGCACGAGGATGCTTGGAAGGTGCTATTCAAGAGCTCCGAGGTCTCCCCACCCGTCACCGAGGATCCCGGATTCTACGCCAAGCGCCAAGCCACCGAAGTAAGCTCACCTTTAGTCTTTCTCGGGACACTTGATTTTCATGGTTTGATTCCATGCAGGATCTAAACTCCTGCTCCTTTAACAGGACTGGAAGAGGACATCCGGACAGTTTGACTGCCCGGCCCCTTTGCCCGAAGGCCCAGCAGACGCGCGCTTGACGAAGCTGCTGGTTCCGGCACCTCATGTGGTGCCGGAGAAGAAGGCCAAGAAGAAGGCCACGGGGACCCGAAAGAGTTCCCGGCGCATGGTGGTGTCGGATTCATCGCCCGACAACCCCGAAGCACCCTCCGCCTCTGAGGACGATGAGAAGGAAGAAGAAGAAGAAGCCTCTCCCCCTCCAGCAAGGGGAGGAAAGAAAAGGAAAGCCGCCCCAACTGGGGGGGGGGGCGGAGGGTCCAAGAAGGGGAGGACCCTTCTGCCGGACTACGCCTCCGACGCCGAAGACGTCGGGGAGGAATGGCCATCCAGGGTCAAGCCCCTGGCGAAATCGTAAGTATCCGGATACCAGAATAACTTATGGCGCTCCTTTGATGTATGGCACCTTCTAATGCTGAATTCAATTATGCAGTCCGCCCCGGGCTCAGCTCGGCGATTCGTCGAGCGGCTCCCTGGACTCGTCGGATGTGAATAGCGCCTCACTTCCAACGACCTCCTCCCCTCTCCCTACAAACGACGCTGAGGTGGAGTCCCAAAAGGGGCTAAACCAGGAGGAGGTGGTCCTGGAGGCGCCACAAGACGACCTCCCAGACTCCAGACCCAAATAGGGTAAAACCCCAGAGGGATCTAAGATCGGCTCTGGGCCGGACACCGCTCCAGAACCAACAACGGTTCCAGAGACCGGCAGGCGGCACCTTCGTAAGAAAGGCGTGCCTACGACGCCGGCAGCCTCCGTCCAACCGGAGGCGCCGGACAACTTGCTGGAGGTGCTTAACGGCGCCTCCATCGACGAGGAGCACCACACTGTTATGAGTGCGGTGATTCAGAAGGTTCAGTCCGCCAAGAGCGGACTGACAGAAGACTGTACCAGCCTGCTAACAGGCTTTGAGGTATGTAAAACATATAAAAATGTTACCGCATATATAGTAGCCCCTGACGCTCAGTTCGGCGTTCAAAAAGAAAATCCGAGCTGAGGATCTAAAAAGATATACGCAGGAGTCTAACATAAATGTGTCAATATGGGAATGCAGGCTGCGCTGCTAACCTCTGCCGCACTGACTGCGGAGGTCGATACATTGAAGAAGAGACTCGAGCGGTCCGAGAACGAGCTCGGCCATGCCAAGAAGCAGCTCGAGGACAAGGAGGGTACGTAATACCTTATGTAAATGTATACAGAAATACCTGGTTGCAAATGATGACAGGACCAACGTGAATGTTGCAGGGACCACGACCGAGGTGGCTACCCTGAAGGAGGCGTTGTCCAAGGCCGAAAACAGTGCGGCCTTGGAGCGTACCGAGCGAGAGAAACAGGAGGCGCGTGTAACGCCCCAGATTCGATGCGCCAGGTGTCTTCCAGTTATTCGTTGTCATTGCCATGTCATTTGCTTGCGTGTTGCATTTTATCATGTCATCATGTGCATTGCATTGCATACGTGTTCGTCTCATGCATCCGAGCATTTTCCCTGTTGTCCGTTTTGCAATCCGGCGCTCCTATGTTCTCCGGCGTTCCCCTTTTGTCTCTCGTTGTGAGCGGGTGATTAAACTTTCTCGGAATGGACCGAGTCTTGCCAAGCAGCCTTGGTATAACACCGGTAGACCGCCTGTCAAGTTTCGTGCCATTTGGAGGTCGTTTGATACTCCAACGGTTAACCGCGTAGCCCGAAACCCCCCTTCTCTTTGCAGCCCAACACCCTTCCAAAGTGGCCCAAAACGCAGCAAACTCCCCTCCATGCTCTCGGTCGTTCGTTCACGATCGTGTGGGCGAAAACCGCTCCTCATTTGGACTCTCCTAGATCCCAGAATCTATATATATGCCCCTCCCCCAAAATTCGTGGATCATTTCCACCCTAACCCTAAAAATTCCCCTCCGCGCCGCCGGACATGTCCGCCGACGGCCGTACATGTTCGCTCCACTGCGCCGCCCTCCGTAGCGAATCCTGCGTCGCCACGTGGCGATCCCCGCCGCCAGCTGCCGCCGGCCCGCGGAGCCCATCAGGGGCCCGCGCGAGCCCGATCCGCTCCGCCGCCAGCTGCGCCCTCCGCCGCCGTTCACCGGGGCGCGTGCCGCCCCGAGTCGCCACCGGCTCTCGCCTCCGCCCCGCCGCCGTATCTCCTCCAGCCACCGCGCGCCTCGCCGGGCCCGAGCACGCCCGTGCCCCTCGTCGCCCTCCGCCGAAGCCCGCCGCCGCCTTGTGAGCGTCCCCGGCCGGCCCCGTCGCCGTCCCGCGCCCGGTCGCGCCCTGCCGCGCGCCGCCCGCGCCTTCCCGGCCCCGCGCCGCCGGAGCCCGCGCCGGTGCCCGCCGGTGCCGCCTCCTCGCCGTCCCGCGCCGGATCCGGCGAGATCCGGCCGGATCCGCCCCGTTCCGCCCCGGTTTCGCCCGTCCCGCGCCTCCCCGGCCTGTTCCTCCTCGACTCCGGCAAGCTCTCCGGCGATCTTCGTAATCCGTGCGACATCTGGATCTCGAAGGTTGACTTTCCCCCTCTGAAAATTCCACCAAGTCCGGAATATTTTTGCATAATCATGCTATGTTCATTGCATCGTATCTCTGCATCCGTAGCTCCGTTTCATGCGTGTAATATGTCAAATTGTTCGTCTCAATGAGTACATCATTTAATTCCATTGCATCATATTCATTTGAGCTCATCTTGATGCCTGAATCATTGTTGCAAGAGTGCTTCATGATGTTGTCTGCTGTCTGTTAACAGAACTAGCTCTTTTGTCATTTTTGCCATGTTTGATGTGTGCATCCTATGATGTTGATGTCTACATGTGTTTTGATCTATGCTATGTCTTCTTTACAGAGGTGCTAACCATGTATTTTTGTGATCAATGTGGTGACTAGCACAAGCATGCAAACTAGCCATCGTGATGTTGCTGATTTTAGTACCTGTTCTGCTGTTATTTTGGTGCCATGTAAACTTGATGCTACAGAGAGATCCATGCATATTTTGAGATACTTTAGTAAGGATGTTTTGAACATATGGGTTTTGTCTATCCATTCATGCCCTTGGTTGCAATTATGGATTAGTCTATCATGTCATTTTCGTGCTCTACTTTTGCTTCTAAATGTTTCCTGGCAGATTGTTTACATGTTATTCAATTTTGCCGAGGTTGTTGTAGTTGATCATTGCATGCTATGAACTTGTTCTTGCCTTGGTTTGTTTCATAAACATGTCTTCTTGCTGATGCTATGCTTATCTTGTCATGCAATGACTTGTGGTGAGTGATTCGAGCTTGTTAAGTAGTGTACTTGCTGTTGTTGTTTTACTAGGCTGAATCTGTTATTTCGTGATGCTATATAAACCTGCTGCTACTAGTCATTCTATGCATAATCTGGAGATGTCCACTAAATATGTTTTGTTCTACATGTCATGCTATATCCATCCATGCCCCTGGTTGCATTTATAGCCTGCTGTAGCTTGTTGTTTCCTTGCTCCAAAATTGGTTCATAATGTTGCTGTCAGCCTGTTAACATTAAGTTCAGTTGTTGCCATGTGTTTTGCTAGTGCTCCATGCACCCCATGAACTTGCTCTTGCCATGCTTAGCTTCACAAACATGTCTTCTTACTGTTGGGTGCCTTGCCATGCCATTTGTTGCTTTGTGGTGAGTGTTACAAGCTCATCAACATGCCTTCATAATTCTGTTTCTGCCATGTTTGAATCTGTATTATAACTTGCTATGTTTACATGGGTGCCATCATATTTTCTGCTCCTTTTTGGCTTATGGTCAGTAAGGGACATTTGATCTATGCAATTAGTAGGTTCATGCCATGCCTTTGTTTGCCATGTTAAGTTCCTGCAACATGTTGTTTGATAGCTCTGAACATTGCAACCTGATGTTATTTTCTGCAAAGTCTGAACTGTTATTATATGCAATCTTGCCATGTGTGTTTGAGCATATTCTAGTGATTTCTGGAGATAGCTCAGTGTTCATGTTTTGTTATGCTTTACCTGTACATCATGTCCATGCCTTTTAATATTATGTTGAGGTGCTGTAGCATATTGTTTTGATGCTTGCAAGATGCCTAGTTGCTGTTTTGGACAGATTGTTGCTATAACTTGTATAGAGTGTGTGTGTTGAACCGTTGCTCCATTTTGAGTGTGCTCTATATGAAACTTGCTTAGAATTGCATGTAGTTTCATATTATCATGTTGCATCCTTGTTTTCAGGTGTTTGCTTGATGTTTGGGTGCATTTCGCATCAATGCTATGTTTAACTTGTTTTGCTCATATCTTCTAGGCCGTAGCTCCGAACTAAATGAACTTTATATGTAACTTGACTAGAATCTTGTGTAGATCTTCCTGGTGCATCTTAACTTGCTGTTTAACAACTTGAACATAAGGTTTATTCAGATCTGGACCAACTTCGAAATATGCATATGAGGACTTACCGGAATTGTTATATGTTGTTCCCGGCCTCATTTAAACTTGCGTTGATGTGTTGTTCTTGTTTGCATCATCTCTAGCCATGAGTAGCCTCATATAGCTTGTCATGCATCATGCTTGTTGTGCATCATGCCTTGTTCATGTGTGGTGTGTTTACTATGTTGTGTGCTTCTTTTCGATAGTTCCTGTTTCCATTGCGACCGTGAGGATTCGTTCGTCTACGCTTGGTTCGGCTTCATCTGTTCGTCTTCTTCATGGACTCGTTCTTCTTCCTTGCGGGATTTTAGGCAAGATGACTGCTACCCTGGATCTCAATACTATCATTGCTATGCTAGTTGTTTCGTTCTATCGCTATGCTGCGCTACCTATCACCTGTTTATCAAGCCATCCCAAATTGCCATGAACCTCTAACCTTTGACACCTTTCCTATGCAAACCGTTGTTTGGCTATGTTACCGCTTTGCTCAGGCCCTTTTATAGCGTTGTTAGTTGCAGGTGAAGTTGAAGATTTCTCCATGGTGGACAGGATTATGTTGGGATATCACAATATCTCTTATATTATTAATGCATCTATATACTTGGTAAAGGGTGGAAGACTCGACCTTATGCCTGGTGTTTTGTTCCACTCTTGCGGCCCTAGTTTCCATCATACCGGTGTTATGTTCCCGGATTTTGCATTCCTTACGCGGTCGGGTGATTTATGGGACCCCCTTGAAAGTTCGCTTTGAATAAAACTCCTCCAGCAAGGCCCAACCTTGGTTTTACCATTTGCCTCACCTACCCCCTTTTTCTCTTGGGAGTCACGCATTCCGAGGGTCATCTTTATTTTAGCCCCCCGGGCCAGTGCTTGTCTAAGTGTTGCTCCAAACCGGGCAGACTGCGGGGCCACCTCGGGGCAACTCGAGGTCTGGTTTTACTCGTAGGCTGACCTATCCGGTGTTGCCCTGACAACGAGATATGTGTAGCTCCTATCGGGATTGTCGGTGCATCGGGCGGCTTTGCTGTTCTTGTTTTACCATTGTCGAAATGTCTTGTAAACCGGGATTCTGAGTCTGATCGGGTCTTCCTGGGAGAAGGTATATCCTTTGTTGATCGCGAGAGCTTATCATGGGCTAAGTTGGGACACCCCTGCAGGGTATAATCTTTCGAAAGTCGTGCCTGCGGTTATAGGAAGATGGGAATTTGTTAATGTCCGGTTGTAGATAACTTGACACCAGATCCGAATTAAATCGCATCAACCGTGTGTGTAGCCGTGATGGTCTCTTTTCGGCAGAGTCCGGGAAGTGAACACGGTTTCTGGGTTATGTTTGACGTAAGTAGGAGTTCAGGATCACTTCTTGATCATTGCTAGTTTCATGACCGTTCCGCTTGCTCTCTTCTCGCTCTTATTTGCGTATGTTAGCCACCATACTTGCTTAGTCGCTGCTGCAGCCTCACCACTTTACCCCTTCCTTCCCGTTTAAGCTTTGCTAGTCTTGATACCCATGGTAATGGGATTGCTGAGTCCTCGTGGCTCACAGATTACTACAACAACAGTTGCAGGTATAGGTTGTGCGATGATCATGACGCGAGAGCGATGCGTGCTTGCGTTGAGTTCTTCTTCTACTTCTTCGATCAGGGGATAGGTTCAAGGTCGGCAGCCTGGGCTAGCAGGGTGGATGCCGCTTGAGTTTCTGTTTGTGTTTCATCCATAGTCGGATGGTTCCCTTATGTATTGTGATGTTGTATTCATGTGGCATTGTATGCCTTTTTGTATGTATCCCCATCTATTATGTAATGTTGATGTAATGATATCCACCTTGCAAAAGCGTTTCAATATGCGGTTCTATCCTTGGTGGGACCATCGAGTCTCTTTAGGATAGTATCGCACATTGGGCGTGACAGCGCGGGTGGCGGAGGTGCGGCTAGAGCTCCAGGCTCTCATGGAGAAACACGAGAGTTTGGAGCGTGACTCGAAGACTCGAGAGTCCGAGCTTGCCTTGGCTCTTGAGAGTGCCAAAACCGCTAAGGCCGAAGCCCAGAAGGCCCTCCAGGAGATCGAGGCGATAACGAAGATAGCGGGGGTAAGGCATTCTTTATGCAAAGCAAGCATATAAAAGTGAATTATCGGTTACTTACCCGAATCCGGAGCTCTCCAGGAGCATTCGCCGATCTGCCCCGTAGTGTGTCTGATGCTGCCGCGTTCTACCGCGCCGAGGAGGGGAGCTCGATGGCAAAGGTGTTCTGGTCTCAATATGCTGAGGCCGGACATCCGGTGCCCCTGAGCGACCAGCTGAAGCAGCTGGTCGAGCTCCACAAGGTGGCCGAACAGGCCATGAAGGGCCTCATAGTTCGGCTGTGGCCAGGACAAGCCATGCCTGGGAGCTACTTCGGTCTGGTGCGGCGGCTGGTGGACGCTTGTCCCTGGATTGAAGTCATCAAGCGCTCCGTCTGTATTGAAGGTGCCCGTCGGGCCCTTTCCCGTGCTAAAGTGCACTAGGGGAAGATGGACGCCGAGAAGCTTGTGACAGACCCGCCACCGCTGGGCAAGGAGTATCGCAAGCCCGAGATGTATTATGAGGGCGTCCTGAAGGGTGCCCGCATTATAGCGGGTGAATGCTCCAAAGATGTAATTTTTGAGTAGACTCGCATCTGTTATCCTGTGCGCTGAAAACATTGTTCATATGCGCTAAGCAATGCTTGTTAATTTAAAATATTACCTTCTGTGCGGCCGTTTATTAAAGCTGAGAGATGCAAGTCGTCGGCTTCTGCCCCCATGCCACGAGTGCTGGGGTGTTCGGGATAAACCTGAGCGCTCTTGTTCCCATTCTTGGGTCCATCTAGGGAGGCGCTCAGCACAACGAACAAGGCCATCGGGCTTATAGTGCTTTATCACTCTCACTTAGCCATAGAATTCTATAATTTTAAATTTCGGCGAAGCCCCTAGTATTCGGAAGACCAAGTTCGGGGCGCTATCCATGCCTGGGCCGGATAAATTCGGCTCCTCGCTCAAAGAGGCATAAGTCTTTAAGGACTCAAAAAACCTCATGAACAGCGACCGATCTCTCGCATTATCATGACGGTCAGTTTTAGCTTTCTCTACTGAGGTGTTAACCCAGCTCAACTGGGGCACAATCGCAGTAGTTCTCCCAGCGCTACCTTAGCCAACATTGCAGAACATAAGGTACCAAAACATGGGAGCCGGGAAAACCCAACTATTGACCCAAGCCATGATTCGGAGCCGATGCATATAGTGCTATAAGTTTGGGGTGCCGCACTCATGAGAGTGTTCAGTCTTCTCACACCGTATTATGGGGTGCTGAAGCCCCTGGTGTATTGGCTGTACCAGAGTGTACGGTTGCAAAATGTCATGACTGAACATATCTATATAAAAATAGATGAATACAATAATAGATAAGAGCTATATATTGTTTATTAAAGGGGACTGCTATGAAAGTAGAACGATACAAATAGTGCGGTAAGCAAGGGGTGGGTTTATTTGACATATCCCCCTCCAGGGGCAGGCTGTCAGACCTTTAAGTAAAACGGGTATTTAGCTCGTGATCGAGACCACCTGGACATTTGACGTGCCTTGTGCTCTCCCTGGCTGTTGCATCGTGTGTTCGGCGAGTGTATTGCCGGACATGCCTTCTGGATAGTTGGGTCCTGAAATAAATAAAAAAGGAAACGACAGAATAGGGAGCCCTTAGTGCGGTTAAGCCGCATTCTGGGAGTGCTGTAGTTGTGCCCCGCCCCTTACGCCCATGGTATTTCTAGAGCGTAGTTATGTACGCGTGGTACCGCTATCACCATCTGGCGAGGGTTGGGGTTGGGGCCGCACTGCTATGCTTGCTCGGAGCGTGCCAGCCGGTTTTGTTGTAGGTTACTTCGGGCGCGCTTGACATTGTACGGACGCTTAACACCCGGGTTGGGGAATTGCCTTGATAGGCTACTTTGAACTTCCGCCACTAGGGCTGCCGTGTGCTCCTCCGTTCGGAGGGAGCATTCGGTGTTTCCATTTACCGTAATGACTCCGCGAGGGCCTGGCATCTTGAGCTTAAGATATGCGTAGTGGGGCACCGCATTGAATTTCACGAATGCGGTTCGTCCGAGCAGGGCATGATAGCCACTGCGGAATGGGACTACGTCGAAGATTAACTCTTTGCTTTGGAAATTATCCGGGGATCCGAAGACCACTTCGAGTGTAACCGAGCCTGTACAGCTGGCTTCTACACCTGGTATGACTCCTTTAAAGGTTGTCTTTGTGGGTTTAATCCTTGAGGGATCTATACCCATTTTCTGCACTGTATCCTGATAAAGCAGGTTCAGGCTGCGGCCGCCGTCCATGATGACTCTAGTGAGGTGAAATCCGTCAATGATTGGGTCTAGGACCAATGCGGTGAATCCGCCGTGACGGATGCTAGTGGGGTGGTCCCTTCCATCAAAAGTGATCGGGCAGGAGGACCATGGGTTGAACTTCGGGGCGACCGGCTCCAATGCATAGACATCCTTGAGAGCACGCTTCCGCTCCCTTTTGGGGATATGGGTTGCGTATATCATGTTCACCGTCCGCACTTGCAGGGGGAAACCCTTCTGTCCTCTGTTGTTTGGTGGCCGGGGCCCCTCCTCGTCATTGCTATGGAGCCCCATGTCTCTCATTTCGACACTTAACTTGCCTGCCTGCTTGAACACCCAACAATCCCTATTGGTGTGGTTGGCTGGATGTTCGGGGGTGCCGTGTATCTGGCACGAGCGATCGAGTATCCGGTCTAAACTGGATGGGCCCGGGGGATTTCTTTTGAATGGCTTCTTCCGCTGACCGGGTTTAGAGCCTCTGAATCCGGCATTAACTGTTGTATCCTCAGTGTTGTCGCTGTTAATGCGGCGCTTGTGCTTGTTCCGACGTGACCTGCCGTTGTTGTCCTTGGTATCCGAATTGCCAGGGCTCTTGGTTATGTTATTGCTACAAGCTAGCCAGCTGTCTTCTCCCGCGCAAAAGCGGGTCATGAGTGTCGTGAGGGCTGCCATAGATTTCGGCTTTTCCTGTCCTAGGTGCCGGGCAAGCCATTCGTCTCGGATGTTGTGCCTGAAGGCTACAAGGGCCTCGGCGTCCGGACAGTCGACTATTTGATTTTTCTTTGTTAGGAACCGTGTCCAGAATTGTCTGGCTGATTCCTCTGGCTGCTGGATTATGTGGCTGAGGTCATCGGCGTCTAGTGGTCGCACATAAGTGCCCTGGAAGTTGTCAAGGAACGCGGATTCCAGGTCCTCCCAGCTACTAATTGACTCTGCTGGCAGGCTATTAAGCCAATGCCGAGCTGGTCCTTTAAGCTTGAGCGGGAGGTATTTGATGGCATGTAGATCATCACCACGGGCCATGTGGATATGAAGGATATAATCCTCGATCCGTACCGCGGGATCTGTTGTGCCATCGTATGATTCGATGTTTACGGGTTTAAAACCCTCGAGGATTTGATGATCCATTACTTCGTCTGTGAAGCATAGTGGGTGTGCGGCGCCTCTGTACTGCGCTATATCACGACGTAGCTCAGATGAGCTTTGTCTTTTGTGTTCGGCCTGGCTGTATTTATCATATCCGGCGTGACGGTTATCGTCACGTGACGTGGGGCGCCCACGCGATCCGTAGATCGATCTTGTTTGCCTTGCCTTATTCTCCAATATGTCTCACAGGTCTATTGTGTCTCCCCGTGCTCTGGTATTTTTTGAGCAGTGCCGGGGTGCGGCTTGGGTTGAGGGCCGGAAGGCCTCTCTGTCGCGGCCACGGGGTGGCCGACCGGGCGCATCATACGCTGGTGATGTAGGTTTAGTTTCTTCCTCCTCAAGTTGGGGTAGCATCCTGCGCTTTGGGTAGCTCTTGGAGGGGCATTCGAGTTTATACTCTTCGGCCGCCAGGACTTCGGTCCATCTGTCGGCTAGCAAGTCTTGGTCAGCTCTAAGCTGCTGCTGTTTTTTCTTGAGGCTGCTTGTCGTGGCCATAAGCCTGCGTTTGAAACGCTCTTGTTCGACGGGATCCTCTGGCACGACGAATTCGTCGTCGTCGAGGCTTGCCTCGTCTTCGGAGGGAGGCATATAATTGTTGTCCTCGACCTCCCTGTCCGCAGCTTTCTCATGCGGGTTGGCTCCTTCGTTCTCCTACGCTGAATCCTGCTGGAGGGGGTTGTCTTCGGCACTGTCCGGCATGTTGTTATCTCCGGTGCCGGACTCGCCGTTTTTGTTTTGGCGGGATTTAGAGCGGCGCCGCTGACGTCGGCGCTTGGGTTGCTTCTTGGAGGGGTCGTCCTCCGTTTTTTCATCGCCATCCCCTGCTTTGGGGGTGTCCACCATGTATATGTCATATGACGAGGTGGCTTTCCAGTGCCCTATAGGTGTTGGTTCTTGGTCGTCTCCTTCATCGGCATACATACCGTCGATGTCTTCGGAGTCGAAGTCGAGCATGTCGGTTAAATCGTCGACAGTGGCTACGAAGTGGGTGGTGGATGGGTTTCGAATTTCTTCGTCGTCCGTGTCCCAACCATGCTGACCATAGTCCGGCCAGGGCTCACCTGACAAAGAGAGAGACTTTAGTGAATTCAGGATATCGCCAAAGGGCGAGTGCTGAAAGAGGTCCGCGGCGATGAACTCCATGATCGGAGCCCAATCGGGTACGATCGGAAGGGGTGCGGGAGATTCGGAGTTTAGAGCGGAGTCCGGCACCCTGGAGTCATAGGCCTCGCAAAGGACTAGGCTGTTGTTCGGCTCTATCGCCGCAGAGATTGCGGCTCCTAGGGCGGCGTCCAACCGTCCATCCCCAATTGGCGCAGTCGGCTCCGAGCTAATGGTCGGAGCAGGCGCCTGAGCGACGCTCTGGGCGTTGTCCGGCGGCAGAGCTAAATCAAGCCCCTCGTGACAGTGCGGCATGCTCAGCGGCGTCTCGAATCCGTCGAAGATCAAGTCCCCACGGATGTCGGCCGTGTAGTTCAAACTTCCAAACCTGACCTGATGGCCAGGGGCGTAGCTTTCGATCTGCTCCAGATGGCCAAGTGAATTGGCCTGCAGTGTGAAGCCGTCGAATATGAAGATCTGTCCGGGGAGAAAAGTCTCACCCTGGACCGCGTCGTGGTTGATGATCGAAGAAGCCATCAGGCCTAAAGGTGACGACACAGAGGAACTCTCAATGAAATCACCAATGTCGGTGTCGAAACCGGCGGATCTCGGGTAGGGGGTCCCGAACTGTGCGTCTAGGCGGATGGTAACAGGAGACAAGGGGCACGATGTTTTTACCCAGGTTCGGGCCCTCTCGGTGGAGGTAAACCCCTACTCCTGCTTGATTAATATTGATGGTATGGGTAGTACAAGAGTTGATCTACCATGAGATCAGAGAGGCTAAACCCTAGAAGCTAGCCTATGGTATGATTGTTGTTCGTCCTACGGACTAAAACTCTCCGGTTTATATAGACATCGGAGAGGGCTAGGGTTACACAGAGTCGGTTACAATTGGAGGAGATCTTCATATCAAATTTCCAAGCTTGCCTTCCACGCCAAGGAAAGTCCTATCCGAACACGGGACGAAGTCTTCAATCTTGTATCTTCATAGTCCGGGAGTCCGGTCAAAGGTCATAGTCCGGCCATTCGGACACCCCCTAATCCGGGACTCCCTAAAAGGCCATTAGTGACAAGCAACAAGGGAAGAGGGCACAAGTTCAATCTCATGGTCAACCTCAAGTTGAAGAAATGCCACTTCCCACGAAGACTCAAGTTAATGCTTCTCTTGTAGAGAAATCGAGTGAGAAGAAAGTGAAGAGTAGACGTTGCTACTTATGTCGTGTGAAAGGCCACGTCGTTTCTTCATGCACTAGTGCTAACTTATCCAACCCAATTATTATTGATGATATCTATTCTCTTGGCAATGATAAGGTTGGCAATGTGTTTGTCAAGTTTGTTGGTACTCAAAGTGGTGTCAAGAAAAGAACCACTTGGGTAGCCAAGCCTATTGTGACTAACCTCTTAGGACCCAACTTGGTTGGGGACCACCAAGCTCAAACTTGATCAATAGTTGTTGTCTGGAGGGCATTAGAGACTTGGCTACATTATGAAGAACTAAGGGGACTTCATCATTCCTTTTGTCTCAAGCCAAGTCAATTGGATTATCAAATTTTCTATCTTATATCCAATGTGCCTCCTTGCGGTAACTTGTACTTTAATTGTTTACATTGAAAGTTACTTGTCCCTTTGCATGTTTTGGTTTTGTTACTTGCATGTGTTTGTATATGTTGTTCTTCCAACTTGCTTATCTTGAGCAATCAAGTATGTGTGTGTTGGGTTGAAAATCATGTACGTGTGTGTCATACGTTGAGCCTTTATGCTTCTCGTTTGTATCCTAGTTGGCTCATGTGAGAGATTAATGGAACATCCCATTTTGGGGGAGTGATTTTCTTTGTGCACCTCACAATCCTATAAATGTGTGTACATGAGGAATACCATCTAGTATTGATCTTACAAGATTATCTTGTCGCTAGGTGGTATATCTCTCATGAGAAATTCAAATTCTAAAAGTCCATTAATTATCTCTCGTTGGATCCTCTTTTGCCTCTTGTTAAGTTTTCTTTGGTATCACATTATGTGGGAGCTATGGGCATATTACAAGCCTAGAAAATGTGTACATTTCAGATATTATCACTTAGAGTTGATATTGTAATTATATTGTTCCTAGGTGACATGTTAGCTCTACAAGTTGCAGCTTGCTTGTGTTTGTTGTGAAGATGATGTTGGATATCCTTGTTATCTACCACCGGGAATTATTTCCAAATACTTCTTGTCTTTTGACAATTGGTATTCACTTATGTGTGGTAGAATCTATTGATCATCTTTACATTGGTTTTTGTTTTTATTTGCCTTTTCTCTTGCCAAGGATTGTGTCAACTCCTGTTGTCTTCCATACCACTTGTGGACCTTGTTAATTTCTTGTTCTTGTGTAGTATTTTCTAGATGTAGTGAAAGTGATGATCCCACCTTGTGCATTTTGTACTCAAATGCAAAATCTCTAGAATGCACAACTCATGGGGGAGCTATCCTATTTTCTTTAGAACACTCTTCTTGTGATCCTTATCAAGTGTGTGTTGGTGGAAGGCAAGCCGTTTTGTTGTTGGTACTTTGTGCCATCATGAAACTTTGTTGAGAGCCTGGTTTTTTTGGAACCATCCTCTTTTGGGAGTTTGACATCTTGAATTTAGTGTGTATCAATGGATATCTCACTTCTTGATGTATCTTTAATGATATCTTCCAAGTGATGATTTCTCCATTTGGTATCCTTTTCTCTTGGCATTTCTTTTTCATTTGGTTTCGGTTCTTGAAAGTTTTGAGCATCCATATTTACTTCATGTATTTTATTTGGCATGCTTTCTTTCTTTGACCCAATATATAGGGGACACTCCACCAAGTCTCAAATTGGATGAGATGTGCATGAAATTTATTTCCATATCTATATGCACATATTTATGTGGAGTTTGTCCTATGTATTGGTGTTTCTAACTATTTTATCCCAATGAGTTTGGGTACCGTTTAGTTTGTGTTGTTCTTCTAGGAACGGCTGGAGATGCATTGGATGCTCGGCTCACTCACAAGGAAGGTGTTGTCACCATGTGCTTATTGGAGTCAAGCTAGGATGATCAATGAACTACCATCTACCTTCATTTGGTATCTACTACATCCTTCCAATGGTATCTCGGTAACAAGTATCATCATCTACTTCATGCACACATTTCTTGCATCAACCTTGTGTAGGTTGTATCATGTCATGTAATTAATTCTTTCTTGTGATACGTGTTTACTTTCTCAAAGCATCTCAACGATGATCTCATGTTGCTAGTTGTGATGTCTTTGATGGTTGTGTGGTAGGAATTCATTTATAAACAATAAGACCATATCTAGCCATGTGCTCTACTTCCAAGCAAATATCTTATTGGTATATGTATGACTTCCTTTTGGATATCTTGTTCTTTTCTTGTTGTAACTATTTCATGTGTACATCCTTCTTTGTGGATTGATATCATCATGATTTTGATCTACCGAGAGTCTTATACACTTGAGAGAAGTTACATGTCTAGTTGATATCCTTATTCTTTCACGTCCACCTTTTTCCTTGGTGGTTTCGTGAAAGGATTTATCTTGAGTGCGGGCCATTTCTCGTTGCATCTTGTTGCACTCTTGTGTGCTGAAGATTATTTCCCTCTTGCTTGTTATGATGAGGCTTTTGCCATCTTGGTATCCCTCGTCTTGATGAGGCTTTCATCTTCTATCTTCACCATAGGTTGTCACAAGTGTTGGTTATTCTTTTTACATTTTTAGTGTGCTCGTGAACCCTTTTGCTTGGTGTGTGTGGGGAGGACATGTCATGCAGCGTGTATCTCATTTACCCAAGACTATGTTGATGCTTTATGCTCATCCTTATATTAGTCTTCTTAAGTGCTTTCTCATGACTCACACACATCATTTTGGTTGAGCCTATTCTTAAGTTGCCTCTTTTACATGTTGCTCAACCATGTGCTTGTTGTAAGTGTCAGGCTTTGTTTCCTATATGCTCACTTGCACTGGTTGTGAGTTTCTACTGATTTTGGGGGAGCTATGATCATATTTTGTGCACTTTGTATCCAATACAAATATTCTTATTTGTGCACAAATCATGGGGACCTTCTCTAGTTTCTTTAGAACACTCCTCTGCTCATATATAATATCATTTATTCTTGTGGCTCATAGGATCCTTGGTCTAGTTGGTTCAGTTGATATCCTTTGATTGCTTGCTTCAATTGGTATATTTTGACTGCTTCATTGCTTGTGTCTCTCTTTGTTATGTCTTTCTGGCATATCATTCTTTAGCAATCTTTGTGCCTCAATATAGTTTGTGTTCCTCCAAGTATTTACCTTTGGGTATGTGTATAGCATTCCACTCTCTTGTTGATAAATACACAATTTATGGAGGACCACAATTTATATTGGCCTTCTTAGATTTTTGCCCATTTTGGCAACCGATGCCAATGGGGGAGAAGTTTCAAAGAGTTTTGTGGAGAAATTTAGACAGTTATCTCCTCTTGCTTTGGTTTTGTTCCTTAGCATTTGCATCTCATTCGCATGCACTATTGGTGGTTGCATTGCATGGTGATGCATAATACATTATATAAACTCTCTTGAAAGTGATTGTCATCAATTACCAAAATGGGGGAGATTGAAAGAACATGCGATGACCCCATGTTTGGTTTTGGTAATTGATGACAATCTCTATGGACTAATGGTTGTCTTGATTTATATTTGAAGGATTTGTCCATAGACTTTTCTTGAAGTCCATGTGTTGGTTTCAAGGAGTTTATGAGTTGACCAAGGTGCTATTAAGGAATTATCCAAAGATTGGTCATGTGAGCGTTGAGCTTATTGCAAGCATGTCCTGAAGAAGAACATTGTGTGATCATTAATGTTTACCTTGAATGCATCATCCAAATGAATAGAGTTGGAAAGATTCAAGGTTGATCAAGACTAATTCAAGAGTGAATCAAGTTGATCAAGACTAAGTCAAGAGTGAATCAAGTTGATCAACCCACAAAGCGTAGAAGATGTACCGAGAGGGATCAAGTGATCCCATGGTTTGGTAAGCATTGTCCATTGCACTTTGTGTACTAACCCATGGTTTATGTGAGAGTTCTATCTCGGGTTAGGTACGTGTCCATGGGCTTGCGTCAAGAGGAAGATATCATACAACCCATGGAAAGGATGACATCAAGTGGTGATCGTCATCAAGATTGCCGTGTGCAAGTTCAAGTGGAGCATCACAAAGAGATCAAGTTCTTTAATCTTGCCATCCATTATGGTGTCAATGGACTTGTGAAGATGTGTCGAAGAGTGGCTCACCCATAGTGGACTATGGGGGAGCAATCATCTAGTCCTAATCGAGCCAACGCTATCAAGAAAGGTTGTCCAACTTGAGGGAGTCAAGATCGTCATCATCTAGCTCAAGTGGACCATGTGCAAGGCAAAGGTTTTCCCTTGATAGGTTTTCTACTTTACCGGTCTCGTGGTGGTAGTTGGGAGACCGGGTTATAGGATCGTTTGCCGTACTATCAAGGGGGGCTCTCAAGTTGGTAGCTTGATCGTATCATTAGTAGAGAGCTCAAACCATTGCATCCTTGCATCATGTTTCTTGGTTCTTGTTTGGTTCTCTTTGCGAGTCTTAGAGCTTATGGTCATCTTGATGACAAGCTTGAGTTCATCGAAAATGGAGTTCGCATGCGTCTTCTATGACATTTTCTGCGTTGGAGGTTTTACCAGTCTTATCCGAGGAAGGGTTCTCACCATTTTCTTATGGGACTTTTATATTTCGCTTCTTATTGATATTTCTTTCAATATTGTGTTAGCACTTGTCTCGAGCTTTCCAACAAACTTGGTTTCATCGAATTCGGAGTCCGTTTGCAAAAGTTGTGGCAGTTTTGGTGTTTTGAAAAGGCTCCAGCGGTACTACCTTGAATTGGAGCGGATGTAATTTTTTACTACCGCTCGAGAGCGGTACTATCGCGTCTTCTACAGCGGTAGTACCGCTCCGGACCAAAAAACTTGTCCCAAGTCCCGCGGAGGTAGGCACGGAAGTATTTTTTTTGTACCGCTCGCAAGCAGTAGTACCGCTACCATTTGCGATAGTTCTGTGAGGTCGAGCGGTAGTACCGTGAGGACGAGCGGTAGTACCGCTCCGGCGGTTCTACTGTCCTTTTGCCTCCTCGCTGTTGTTTTTCAAAGGGGTACTACCGCCCTAGCGGTAGTACCGCTCCTTGGAGCGGTAGTACCACTTTGTGCGGGCTGTGAGCATAACGGTTGGATTTTCCTCCACCTATAAAAGGGGGTATTCTTCCCCATTGAACCTTATCTTTTGAGCTAGTGTTCTTCCTCCATTATTGACCTTCTTCGAGCTTGCTAACTCTCAATCCCTGCTAGTTTTTGAGGGAAAAGAGAGAGGAGATCTAGATCCACATTTCCACCAATCACTTTCTCCTCTATGTGAGGGGAACCCCTTGGATCTAGATCTTGGAGTTCTTGGTGTTCTCCTTCTTGTTCTTCCTCTCATTTTCCTCCCTAGCATTAGTTGCTTCGGTGGGATTTGGGAGAGAAGGACTTGGGCACTTCGTGTGCCCTTGTCATTGCATTTGGTGCATCGGTTTGAGTTCTCCACGGTGATACGTGGAAGTTTCAAGTTGAGAAGCTTATTACTCTTGGGTGCTTGGTACCCTTGAGCTTGTTCCTCTTGGGTGCTTGGGCGCCCTAGACGGTTGGTGGTGTTCGGAGCTCAATCATTGTGGTGTAAAGCTCCGGGCAAGCTTCGGGGTCTCCAATTAGGTTGTGGAGATCGCCCCGAGCATTTTGACGGGTACCAGTGACCGCCCCCAAGGGTTGCCAAAGTGTACGGGTTCGGTGACCGCCCACAAGGGTTGCCATTTGGACGGGTTCGGTGACCGCCCTCAAGGGTCCCTTAGTGGAATCACGACATCTTGCATTGTGCAAGGACATGAGGAGATTACGGTGGCCCTAGTGGCATCTTGGGGAGCATTGTGCCTCCACACCGCTCCAAACGGAGATTAGCATCCGCAAGGGTGTGAACTTCGGGATACATCGTCGTCTCCGCGTGCCTCGGTTATCTCTTACCCGAGCCCTTTACTTATGCACTTTACTTAGTGATAGCCATATTGTTTCTTGTCATATATCTTGCTATCACTTAGTTGTTTATCTAGCTTAGCTTAAGTTGTTGGTGCACATAGGTGAGCCTAGTTGTTGTAGCTTTTGTGCTTGACAAATTAACTGTCGGGGGGATGAACCCCGGGCAGGCAACGGAACCCGGATCCTTTTCAAAAACGGCATGGCCCGCATCACCCCGCAAACCGGCACGCGCTTGGCCGGGTCGCTCGACCCGGCAAGGCCCGCAACCCGGCCAAGCTCTCCAACCCGGCAAGGTATGTCGACACGGCCGCAGTAACTGGCGCAAGACGACTCAACCCGGCGCAACCAAGGCTTCCCCGACAAGCCGACCCCACCCGTGGCGTGCACGACAACCCAGCCACGGGTCAGCTCTCGTCCCATCCAGGCCGTACGATGGGACTAGACTTCAGTCACCGATGACCAAGACAACAGTGCTTCCGCCCATGCCTATGGTCAGCCGGAGCATGGCAATAGTGCCCCTTACCTACCCGCAGACTGGGGCTGGCGTGGCAACAGTGCTCCCGCCGTCACCGCTGACGACAGCAAGCGGCAACCTGACGAAGAGCACTGTACACGACTCGACTCGGCCATGCCCTGACGATCGACAAGACGGCGCATAGTCCCCCTAGGTACGCAGGGCCCGCACCTAGGGGAACCCGGCGAACCAAAGGCCCTCAAGCGGGACCCAACCCGGTATCCCGGACACCGACAATATGGACCCACCGACTCGGCATATTACCATTGTAACCCTGGGTGGGTTGATCTATAAAACCCCCCAGGAACCCACGCCTCGAGGGGCATGTATGAGAGACGAGGCAAGCAGGAAAAGAAACAGACACAAGAGAAAAGCAAGCAAGCATAGGACTAGCCACCCAATGGCAACACCGGAGAGAAGGAGCATCCCAAGCCTTGGCCAGCTTCCTTCCTCCTTCATACAGCTCCAGGAGCAACATTGTACTATCGATCATCCAAACTACACTCGGCAGGACTAGGGGTATTATCTCTCCGGAGAGCCCCGAACATGGGTATGTCTGGCGTCCCGCGCCCACGCATGCCAACCTCGCCTCTAGAGCCCACCAGCGCCCTCGAGCCGCCTCCTCTCTTTAGCCATCCCTTGGCATCTGCCGTGCGCCCACCATGACAGTTGGCGCTCACCGTGGGGCATCTCGAGGAGCTGGTCGGGAGCATGCTTCAGACGGGGCCCTTCTCCTACAACGACGAGTCCGTCGCGCTGGCGGACGACGTTGTCGGTGCGCTTGCTGCCTCCTTCTCTGCGCTGCGCATCTCCGATGCGTTCACGGCCGACGAGTACCCCAGCACGGTGCTCAGGTACTCCGACTCTCCCCTCTCCCTCGGCGGTGGCATTGCCGCCAGGGCGATGGACGTCCATGTGGAGGTTTACGTCACCGGTGATGGCGCCTCCTCCTTGTCGAGCAAGAGGAGGAAGGCCGTGGAAGCCAGGGCCGCTGCGGAACGGACTGAGCTGTCTGATCCGCTGCGCGCTGCGATGCAGAGCCTCCGCATCCCCATCGGCACCGACATTGACGCCACCAACATCGCCGAGGCCCGATCTCAGCTCGAGGAAAGGCGCCAGCAGATGCTGGATCTGTCCGAGACGCTCGCCGCCACCAAGCGTCGCCTAGAGGCCACTCAGATGGAGCATGACGCCGCCCACAGATTCGCGCCCGCTGCAGTCGAGCCAAGCTGGGTTGCCGACGTGCGTACCCGGGGAGGAGCGATCGTCCGGGCCCTCGGCGCCGTCCGAACCGTCTACGAGACCCCGGTGAAGAATATGCGCGCTGCAGAGGCAGCCGCGGTCGGCCTCGACCAACTCACGAGCCAGGAGCTTAAAGAGCGCATCGGGCGGATGCGCGAGCTCCTCCATGCCGCCAACACCCAGCAGGATCGCCTCCACTAGCTCGCCAAGCCGGCGGGGTCCGGCTCCGCCCGTCTTGGCGGACCCGGCGAACTTCTGCACATGGCTTCCTCGCCGCCCGGCGAGGCGCACTCCGGCCAAGCCCGGACTTGGCGCAACCTGGCCGCCACAGCCGCCGACGTTCTGGGCAATGAGCCTGCCCTAGAGAACCAGCACGGACCCAGCCAGCATGTCCGGCGTCCGGCACCAACCGACCCGGCCCCTCGGGGCCTGGCTGCCAGTCGACTCGGCCCGCGCGCCATTGACGACGCCGATGCGCGCCACCGCCTCAATCAGCTCACTCGCTCCCTGGAGGTGGAGGAGAGCGGCGCTATCGGGCCGGCGTGCTTCGGCCCACGCATCCGGGAGAAGCCTTTTCCCAAAGGGTTCGTGCTCCCCCGCGACACCCCCAAGTACAACGGGACCGTGAAGCCAGAAGACTGGCTCACCGACTATACAACGGCCATTGGCATCACCGGTGCCAATCGCCGTCTCGCCGTGCACTACGCACCACTCATGCTCCAGGGGTCGACCCGCACGTGGTTGAACAGTCTGCCGATGGGCAGCATCAACGCGTGGGTCGACTTCGAGGAGGCCTTTGTCCGCAACTTCACGGGGACCTACAAGCGACCTGGTCGCCCTAGCCAGCTCGCCATGTGCGTGCACGGGCCGACGGAGACCGGGCACGAGTACCTCACGCACTGGACCGAGCTCCAAAATAGCTGCGAGGGCGTCCATGAAGTCCAGGCGATCCAGTACTTCGTCAGCGGCTGCCGAGACGGCACCCTCCTCAAGCACAAGCTCTTACGCTCCGAGCCGGCCACCATGGCCGCGCTCATGGTGACGGCGGACAAGTACACCAACGCCGACTCTGCCATGAAGATCCAGGTGGCGCTGTATGAAGCCAGCAAGGCAAAGCCGGTTCCTCCCCCGAAGCCGGCCGGCGAAAACAGTCGGCAGCAGCATCACCAGAACAACAAGCGCAAGGTCGACCAGCTGGCGCAGCGTCACGACAACCGGCTTGTCGCGGCCGCTGAGCCCGCGAAGGACCCGGCGGCGAAGCACCGCCAGACCGGCAAGATGGCATGGCAACCCGCCATGAGTTTCGAAGAGATGCTCGACGCCCCATCCAAGCACCGCAACGGCACAAGACCCTCCAGTCACACGCTTCGGCAGTGCGCCATCACCAAGCGCATCATGAGGGGAGACGTCCCGCCTCCTCCAGCTCCGGCTCCAGCTCCAGGCGCAGGACAGCCGCCTCCGCCTTCACCGCCGCCTCCTGCTAGCGGCGTGATGCAGAATGATGCCTACCCGGACCAGAATGCGGCCTATGTCGTCTTCACTAGCCTCAACGACGACAAGCGCAACGAGCGCCTTCTTCGGCAGGAGGTGAACACCGTCGTCCCGGCCAAGCCGATTTCATGCACTGGTTGGATCGCCCGATCACCTGGACCCGGGAGGATCACCCGGCAATCATGCCGAGTCCGGGTGGATACGCCCTCGTCCTCAACCCCACCATCATCGCGCGGCGCACATGCAATTTCTCCCGAGTCCTCATCGACGGCGGTAGGAGCATCAACATCCTCTACCGCGACATGATGACCAAGCTCAACCTCAAGGCCGAGGACCTGGAGCCGACTCGGACAATCTTCCACGACACCGTACCCGGCCTGTCCTGCTCTCCCATTGGCCAGGTCCGGCTCGATGTCCTGTTCGGTGACAGCAGCCACTTCCGACACGAACCGATCTGGTTCGTGGTGGTGGACCTGTCCAGCGCATATCATGCATTGCTGGGTCGGCCGTGCTCGCCAAGTTCATGGCGGTTCCCCACTACGCGTACCTGAAGATGAAGATGCCGGGCCCCAAGGGCCTCATCACCGTCACCGGCGACTACCGCAAGTCCCTGGAGTGCGCCCGAGACGGTGCCAAGTTGGTCGAGTCGCTGGACATTGCCGAGGAGCGGCGCCAGCTTGACCGAATCGTCGCCCTGGCAGGCGAGGCCTCCGCAGTGTCGATCCCGACCCCGGACCCGGCCGACGAGGCTGCCTTCAAGCCCTCCAAGGAGACCAAGAAAGTGAAGCTCAACCCAGAAGACCCCAGCTGCAGCAAGTACGTTGTCGTAGGCGCTCGCGTCGACAAAAAATAGGAAGGCGAGCTCATCGACTTCCTCTGTGAGAATCGGGATATCTTCGCATGGACCCCCAAGGACATGCCGGGTATCCCGAGTAAGTACGCCGAGCACAAACTTCACGTTCGCAAGGACGCCAAGCCTGTCCGTCAACCCCTCCGACGATTTTCCGAAGAGAAGAGAAGAACCATTGGTGAAGAGGTCGCCAAGCTTTTGGCGGCTGGCTTCATAATGGAAGTGTTTCACCCCAAGTGGCTGGCCAATCCAGTCCTCGTCCTGAAGAAGAACAAGACCTGGTGCATGTGTATCGACTACACTAGCCTTAACAAGGCCTGTCCCAAGGATCCGTTCACTCTCCCGCGGACCAGATCAAGCTGGACCTGGCCAACGCCCTGAAGACGTCCTTCATCATGCCCTTTGGGGCATATTGCTACATCACCATGTCGTTCGGCTTGAAGAATGCCGGCACCACCTTCCAACGCTGCATGCAGAAATGCCTGCTGCCGCAACTCGGCCGCAACATCCACGTGTACGTGGACGACATCGTGGTGAAGACCAAGCAGCACCTCACGCTCCTCGACGATTTGAAGGAACATTCGCCAACCTCCGCGAATACAAGGTCAAGCTTAACCCGGAAAAGTGCATCTTCGGCATCCCGGCCGAAAAGCTACTCGGCTTCCTCGTCTCGGAAGGTGGCATTGAGGCGAACCCGGAGAAGATCAAGGCCATTGAGCGCATGCGCAAGCCGGCTCGGCTGCACGACGTCCAGAAGTTCACCGGGTGCTTGGCCTCGGTCAGCCGGTTTCTAAGCTAGCTGGGCGAGAGGGCTCTACCCCTGTACCAGCTGATGAAGAAGACAAGCCTGTTCGAATGGAACAACAAGGCAGATGAGGCCTTCTAAGACCTCAAGCGCATGCTCTCCACCACACCAGTCCTGGCCGCACCGACCGACAAGGAGCCGCTGTTGCTCTACATTGCCGCGACCTCGCGGGCGGTCAACACGATGCTGGTGGTCGAGTGACCACAGAAGGGCAAGATCCAAGCCGTCCAGCATCCAGTCTACTACGTGAGCAAGGTGCTCTCCATCTCCAAGCAGAACTACCCGCACTACCAGAAGATGTGTTACAGCTTGTACCTCACCGCCAAGAAGCTGAAGCAGTACTTCCAAGAGCATGTCGTCACCGTCATCAGCATAGTGCCTATCGGAGAAATCATCAGGTGCCGGGACGCCTCTGCCGGGTCGACAAGTGGGCGATCCAGCTAGCCGGATACACCATCCTCTACGAGCCCCACACCACGATCAAGTCTCAAGCCCCGGCCAACTTCCTCGTTGACTGGACTGAGACCCAGTATTTGCCACCGCCTCCAGAGTCGACGCATTGGCGCATGCACTTCGACGGGTCCAAGATGCGGCTCGGATTGGGGGGCGGCATCGTACTATCATCTCTGAAGGGCGACCGGCTCCGCTATGCGCTCCACATCCACTTCGCCGCCTCCAACAACGTCACCGAATATGAAGCCCTTGTGCACGGCCTCCGCCTTGCCAAGGAACTCGGCATCCGGCGCATTCTGTGCTATGGCGACTCAGACCTGGTGGTGTAGCAGTGCTCCGGTGAATGGGACGCCTGCGACTCCAACATGGCAAGCTACTGATTCGTTGTCCAGAAGCTGTCTAGATCCTTCGAGGGATGCGAGTTCCTCCATGTCCCGCACGCGTAGAACGAAGCAGCCGACACGGTCGCCAAGATTGCCTCGTCACGACAAGCCATCCCGTCCGACGTCTCCCTCGAGCACCTGCGCAAGCCATCTGTCAAGCCATCATCGGAATCCGAGTCCATTCATGTTCTAGAAGACCCGGCCGCACCTCAAGCCGCCCGGGGACTGCTGAACCCGGCCCAGGGGCTTCTCAGCTCAACCCGGCCACTGTTGACCCGGACCCGGCCATCGCCATCCCCGACCCAGGGGCTGCTCAACCCGGCTCGAGGACTGCTGACCCGGAACCCACCCTGGTGGCCGTCTTCGCCGTGGTTACAGCTCCATCTTGGGCCCTCCCAATATCATAATTTCTGGAGAACGCTCCCCATGGACGAGACCGAAGCTCGGCAAGTACAGCGTCGGGCATCCGCCTATAGCATCATCAACAACGAGCTCGTCAAGCGCAGCTCCATCGGCGTGTTCCAGCGCTGCATCGAGCAGGAACAAGGCATTGACATCCTCCTCGACATCCACCAGGGCGAGTGCAGGCACCACGCCGCATCACGATCCCTGATGGCCAAGGCGTTCCGCCACGGTTTCTATTGGCCCACAGCCCACAAAGACGCCGAGTCACTCGTTCTCAAATGCGAAGGGTGCCAACGCTTCAGCAAACGCAGCCACCAGCCGGTGTCAGCACTCCGCTCCATACCGATCGCCTGGCCCTTCGCGGTCTGGGGACTCGACATTGTGGTACCCTTCAAAACCGCTCGAGGTGGCATGACGCACTTCCTGGTGGCAGTGGACAAATTCACCAAGTGGATCGAGGCAAGACCAATCAAGAAACTGGACGGGCCAACAGCCGCCCGGTTCATCAAGGACATAGCAGTACGCTACGACATACCGAACAACATCATCACCGACAACGGCACCAACTTCGCCAAGGGCGCGCTCGAGAAATACTGCTCCGTCTCCGGCATCTGCCTCGACCTGGCCTCCGTGGCACATCCGCAGTCCAACAAGCAGGTCGAGTGGGCGAACGGACTCATCCTGTCCGGCATCAAGCCACGACTCGTCGAGCCACTCATCCGCTCACCTGGCAGCTGGCTTGACGAGTTGCCGGCAGTTCTCTGGAGTCTATGCACCATGCCGAACCGGTTGACCGAGCTCACCCCGTTCTTCCTCGTTTATGGGGTCGAAGCCATCATCCCGACCGACGTCAAGTTCGACTCGCCACGCGTCGCAATGTACACCGAAGCCGAAGCCAGAGAGGCACGCGAAGACGGCGTCGAGCTGCTCGAAGAAGCGCGCCTTCTGGCGCTTAGCCGTTCGGCCATCTACCAGCAAGGCCTGAGGCACTACCACAACAAGAAGATCAAGCCCCTCGCATTCCGCGAGGACGACCTCGTCCTCCACTCGTCCAAGAGCAGGCAGGCCGACACAAGCTGTCCCCTCCATGGGAGGGCCCATTCATTGTGAGCAGGGTCTTGCGTGATCGCAATGCCTACTACCTCATCGATGCACGCAAGTCAAAGAAGCGCAAGAAGGACACCGTCGGCGAAGAAACGACCCGGCCGTGGAACACGGAACTCCTCCGCTCGTTTTACAGTTAGCCGCACGAGTGTATGTATCGTCGCCTTTTGTAAACGCACGAAACTATGGCGTCCCTGAACGAGACTCGGGGGCTGCCTTTTCTCGACCAATTTATTGCGTCCTTATTTTCTGCATCACTTTACCACTGAACCCGGCCACCGGTACGACTCGCTCGACCCGGGGGCTCGGGGGCAGGCTAGCTCGGTCGCCACCACGCCGCCTTACTTAGTGATTCCTGATAAAGTTGGGATGCCACGGTCCCCCACTTCGCCCTAAAACCGCAGATCCAGCTTTGGCTGTCGGTGGGCAAGCACAACGAGCCAAAGCTCCTTTACGCTTCATACACTAAGTCCAAGGCTGCCAGGTCAATCAACCCGGCCCGTCGCTCAATGCTTCTAAGGACCCAAATCCTACGTTCCCCTCTTGAAGAATCAAAATCCTTGTCACGGCCGGAGCCTTGGCCGTCTGACTTGCGGGGGGAGGGGGGTTGAGAGAGGAAAAACGCATGAAATCGGTTCAGAAAAGCGGAAGGCAAAGAGCAAAAAAGCACTCATGACATTTACACACAAATATTTAAAGGCCCACGGCCCGAGTTCATTACACCCTAAAACCCCCAGTGGGTGGGTGGACCTGCTACTTAACAGATTCTACATACAGTGTCTCAGGCATCTCCAGCGCCGCGTCGCGACGTTGATGGCTCTCCCCTGGCGGCCTCCGGGTCTGGCGAGGCACCAGTGTCCTCCTCGACATCCGTGTCACCGTAGACGTCCGTCTCCTCCGAGCTGCCCTCCAGATCATGAAGAAGCAAGCCGTAGTCGTCACCGTCCACGACCCTGCCATCTTCCGTCCGCTCCGGATGGAAATCGTCGTGCAAGGCGAACTCGGCGATGTAGCTGGCCCGGGAGGCGATCCGGCCGGCTTGCTCCTGCAGCAACTGCTCCGAGCCGGTGCGCTGGCCCATCAGCGCGTCCAATCTCAAGATCCGGATGCCAAGACAGCACGAACTGGAGCGCCATCTTAGCACCGGTACGAGCGGCGGAAACACGCCACGACGGCCCGGACCCATCTCCAACCAACACGCCAGGCGCGAGAAGTTGCGCAGATGGACGGAGTCCGACCACAGGGCCTCCGTTATTGTGGTGCCGGCCCAGGACAGCCGCTCCATCTGCGTCCCCAGGACCTGCAGGCGGGCCTCAGCAGCGGCGATGATCTCTGTGAAGGTCCAGGCCATCCACGGATCCGTCCCAGACCCAGTAACGTCGGTCGGGTCGCACTGATAGCGGACGGCTTCCTCCGCCAGCCGCTGCGTCTCCGGGAAGGCCCCTGTCACAAAGGAAAAAGCAAGTTAGAAGAATAACAACAAGGAAGAAAGGCCGGGTCCTGACCCGGCAAACTACAAGAAACAACACTTACTGGAGAAGGACTCTTCCAGGTGTTGCGCCTCAAGCAACATACCATGCCACTCCCGCTCCATGGCGCGGTCGCGCTCCCCGAGTGCCTTATCCAGATTGGCCGCCTTAGCAAGGGCCGCCTTCAGCTTGACATCCTTGTCTTCGGCCGCCTTCTCGGCCGCCTCGCGGCGACGGGCCTCGTCCTGACGGGCCCCCTCAGCCGCGGTGGCCTGCTCCCGCAGGCGATCCACCTCGGCCTGGAGCCGGCCCTTGTCATCGGCCAGCTGGCCCGCTGCTGGTCTGCCTTGACCAGGGCCTGTTGCGTCTCCACCACCTTGGCGGCCTCCGCCTTAAGGAGATCCACCTCGGCCTCGAGGCGGCTCTTGTGACCCGCAAGCTGCTCATGCAGCCGGTTGGCCTCATCAAGAGACCGTCGGGCCACGGCCGCCTCCGCCCTCGCCTGCGCCGCCTCGACGCCAAGACGGTCGATGTCAGCAACAAGCCGGTCATAATGATGACCGGCCCGGAGCAACCGAGTCCGCCAGGACAACACCTCAGCTGTGAAAAAGAAGGATTATGCAGAAAAAAGGCAAGATTTAAGATTTGGCCCAACTGTTACACAGTTGGCCCGAATCTCGGGGGCTACACCCAGTGGGTGCGCTAGCGCCCCCCCCCCACCAGAAAAGAGCACAAGAGTACCTGCGGTGACACGAAGCTCTTCCTCCTTGACGACAAGTTGCTCCTTGAGCTTCCGGTGCTTGCTCAGAAGGTGGTTAAAAGCGGCAACCCGAAAGGCGTCAAGATGCTGAAAAAGACAGAAGTCAGAAAAAAGCCAACGCTCTAAAGATTTTCAACCCAACTACTACGTAGTTGGCCCGAACCTCGGGGGCTACACCCAGTGGGTGCGCTGGCGCGCCCTCACAAAGAAGAAATTACAAGAAAAAAGAAGACTTACCAGAACGGCGCTCCAGGTCGCGTGTCCGCTCCACCTCGGCCTAGGCGAAGGCCTCAAGCCGCTCAGTCCGGCCTCGCAGGCGGCGCTGACGGTGTCCAACGCCGCCTCCTCCTCGGTCTGAGGCCCGAAGACGGCGGCGCCCCCACTCCGCGCGGGCTGCGGCACGGCAACTCGGCGCCCTCCCTGCCGGGGCACCAAGGTGTGCCCCCCGCTGGCCGCTTGCGACGCGGCCAGCACCTCCTCTAACGCCCCTTCCGGCGCCGATGACGACCAGAACGCCGGGACGCCCTGCGTCGCCGCGTCCGGCCCAGCTCCCGGGGTGACCTCCGGCACCGCCATCCACAACACATCCTCCAACAACAGCGGCGCCTCCGGAACCGCCACCCGCGGCGCCTCTTCCAAAACGGCGTCGTCTCAACCACCATCAGCCCCCGCACGCATGACCACATCGGCCCGCGGCGGAGTATCACCCCCACCTCCACGATCTCCTGGTCGAGGATCACCAGCTCAGCCAGCCTTCCCGGCCGCGCACCCTCACCGACGACAGCTCAAAGACCGTCGCCGCCACCATCGTGCCCTCCAGCATCTCGCGCCAGGCCGGCTCCGTGCCGGCTCGCGCCCATACCGCTGCCACGTCGGTCCAAGCCTGGACCGACGCCGCCTCCAGCTCCGCCTCGGCCCAGTTCCTGTCCCGCCAGGCCAAGGCTTCGGCGTCGTTCGGGTCCAGGCTGAGGTCCGAGTCACCCCATCCCTCCTCCTTGGCCTGGCCGGCGAGGTCGGACCGGCTCCTGTGGAACGTGGCCCCTTCGGCGGCGGTGGCTTCCGCCGCCGTCCTCGCCAGCGTGATTGGCAACCTGAAGAAGAAGGCAGAATGAGCAAAAAAGAAACAAGACAAGCTAAAAAAAATCCGGGCGCAAACAAGAAATGAAGCTTACCCCGTCAACACCGGGACCGGGGTTGGCCACCCGTGCCCGCCACCACGCTTCTTCTTGGTCGGCCTCCCAGCCCCCGCCAGGTCTGTCGTGCGCTTCAGGGCCCGGGGTCACGGTGCGACGCTGTCTTTTCCATGCGAGCGGCTCGACGCCGCCCCATGCGAGGACCCGGCTCCGCCCGCGTCGCCGCCTCCCCCGCCCAATGCCACTACACCAACAACCAGCGTCAGCGTCGCCCGCACCATGACATGATCAACAATTCAAGACAAATGAAGAAAGAAAGATACAAGACTTACCCGCACGACGCCCAGCGCCGGCGTCGGACTCGGCCACCTCCTCGCCGCCATGGGCCGCGGGCTCCTCTGGCACCACCGACGCCACCTGCGATGGAGCACGGGTGTAAGGATGCCGAATCGCGTTTAGAAGTATCTCCCACGTCGCGTCGGGATGAATGAGAAGATGCACGGAAGCAAAGTAAGAAGACCAGACACTCACCTGCGGCACCGGGTTCGACTGGTTGTACGGCGCCTTGCCGAACTGCCAGTCCTCTCCAAGGGTTGCCTTGGAGATGTCGTTCACGCCGCGCGAGACCTGCTCCATGGACACCTGTGTCGACCCCATGCGGTTGGGGTCCTGAAGGCCGATCATTTCACCGATGAGGCAGGAGCGCCTCTGAAGCAGAAGGACCCAGCGAGTGATGAACGCGGCAAGGAGGTCGGTGCCGGTGAGCCCCTCCTGCATCCTCATCACCGTCACCTGCTCGCAGAGGTTGACGATCTCCTGCAATGAGCACTGAAGCGAGTAGCCCCAGTTCGTCCTCGCCCGTGGCGGCGCGATGGCAAAGAGCGGAAGGTTGATATGATCTGCGCCGAGGTTGCGGACATAGAAGAAGGAGTTCTGCCACTTCTTGGCAGAATCCTCCAGTGGGATCTTGGGGAAATCCGCCCCCGACCGCTTCAAGATGACGGCGGATCCGCAGTCGGCGAACTCCCCGGCCGATGGGCCCTGCTGGTTCAAGGAGAAGAAGCGTGCCCAGAGGTCGATCGTGGGCTCGACCCCCAGGTACCCCTCGCAGAGGGTGACAAAGCCGAAAAGCTGGACGATGGCGCCGGCACCAAGATGGTGCGGCTGGAACCCGAAGAACTCCAAGAACGCGCGAAAGAAGGTGCTCGCCGGCATCCCAAACCCACGCTCAAAGTGCGTGAGGAAGACCACGCGCTCCTGCCCCTCGGGCCGGGGCCTCTGCTCGCCGGGCGGCAGGCGGACGCTGACGTCCGTCTCCCGCGGCAGGCGCCGCGAAGCTCGAAGATGGGTGATGTCCTCGGTGGTGACGTTGGAGCCCATGCAGGAGCCCGACGGCAGCGCCATGGACAGAAGAAGGAAGAAAGAAGATGGACGACGGAGTAAGCTCTACTCGGGGCGGCAGGCACAGCTGTGCGTCGATGGTGTAGAGCAGAGCAAGAGCAGGAGGACAGGAGGGGGTGAGGGAGAGTGATGTCCGCCGCCCCCTTGCCCCCCTCAATTTATAACCCTCGATTCAAACGTGGGGGAGTGGCATCGTCTGCACGCACCCGTTCCACTACCCCGCAATAAGTGCGCACGTACACGCGCAGTAACTTCCCGGGGAAGAGCAACCGACCCCCGGATGCCGCAATAAATCCATGAGCGTGGACCAAGGGCGCACGGCGATGGGCCCCGGCCCGTCGCCCGGTCCCGTCACGTGCGTGGCCTGTCAGGCCCCTCCGACTTCCGAGCACCACGTGGAGCCTACGCGAAGCCCAAAGGATTGCCTCAAGATTCGACGGACTCCTTGGTTCCCGCCACGGCCGGGATACCACGATCCAGTTTCCGAGAAAACCGGCACATAGTGGGTGTTGCCGGACCCGGCGCTCGCAGAATCCGCCTTGCTCAAGGGGGAAACTGCGAAGGCCCACTCATCCGAAGACGACGGACCTTCAGAGCTTCGGGGACTACTGTCGGGGGGATGAACCCCAGGCAGGCAACAAAACCCGGATCCTTTTCAAACCGTCACGCGCCTGGCCGAGTCGCTCGACCCGGCAAGGCCCGCAACCCGGCCAAGCTCTCTGACCCGGCAAGGTATGTCGACCCGGCCGCAGCAGCTGGCGCAAGACGACTCAACCCGGCGCAACCAAGGCTTCCTCGACAAGCCGACCCCACCCATGGCGTGCACGGCAACCCAGCCACGGGTCAGCTCCGTCCCATCCAGGCCGTACGATGGGACGAGACTTCAATCACCGATGACCAAGACAACAATGCTTCCGCCCATGCCTATGGTCAGCCGGAGCGTCGCAACAGTGCCCCTTACCTACCCGCTAACCGGGGTTGGCGTGGCAACAGTGCTCCCGCCCTCACCGCTGACGACAGCAAGCGACAACCTGACGGAGAGCACTGTACACGACTCGACTCGGCCACGCCCTGACGATCGACAAGACGGCGCACAGTCCTCCTAGGCACGCGGGGCCCGCACCTAGGGGAACCCGACGAACCACAGGCCCTCAAGCGGGACCCAGCCCGGTATCCCGGACACCGACAATACGGACCCACCGACTCGGCGTATTACCATTGTAACCCTGGGTGGGTTGATCTATAAAACCCCCCAGGAACCCACGCCTCCAGGGGCATGTATGAGAGACGAGGCAAGCAGGAAAAGAAACAGACACAAGAGAAAAGCAAGCAAGCATAGGACTAGCCACCCAACGGCAACACCGGAGAGAAGGAGCAGCTCAAGCCTTGGCCAACTTCCTTCCTCCTCCATACAGCTCCAGGAGCAACATTGTACTATCGACCATCTAAACTACACTCGGCAGGACTAGGGGTATTATCTCTCCAGAGAGC
Source organism: Triticum dicoccoides (assembly GCF_002162155.2). Taxonomy (NCBI): domain Eukaryota; kingdom Viridiplantae; phylum Streptophyta; class Magnoliopsida; order Poales; family Poaceae; genus Triticum; species Triticum dicoccoides. The sequence goes on from NC_041391.1 coordinate 597,046,908, forward strand.
CCCGAACATGGGTATGTCTGGCGTCCCGCGGTCGCGCATGCCAACCTCGCCTCTGGAGCCCACCAGCGCCCTTGAGCCTCCTCCTCTCTTTAGCCATCCCTTGGCATCTGCCATGCGCCCACCACGACATTAACCGTTAGGTTTATTCCGCATTTGTTAAAGCCTAAACCATAATTATTTTAAAAGCGCTTATTCACCCCCCCTCTAGGCGACATCCACGATCTTTCACTTGCGGAACGGTAACGGGTGGCTAATATTTTCCATGCTGGATGTGTTATTCTCATGATGAGTGTTTATTCACTTGTCATGCACGAGAGTAAGGCAAAGGTTTTAGGGATGCCCAGTCCCAAAATGCAAAAATCAATTTACTTTATGTTGTCAAATAATAAATTCCTTGGAAAGTGTTGGTATGGAGGGCAACCGTGAATATGGCTAGCCATGGAAAGTGAAAGTATGGTGGAAAAAGGAATAAACTTTATTTTCTATTTGGGAACCGCCTATGGCATATCTAGGATGGAAAGTGTTGGGAACTCTGAGTCATTTTCGTTGGTGGGATGGATACACCTCCCAAAATGTTTTTATCTCTAATTTTTCACTTTGAGCTCTAGCACCTCTACAAATCCCTACTTCCCTCTACGAAGGGCCTTTCTTTTACTTTATACAATTTTTATTGTTGAAATTGAGTCTCCATCCTCTCTTATAAAAGCACCAACTAGGAGGCAATATGATCGTACTTAAGTATTGGCTGTAGCTAATATTCTAGTGTGTTTCATGATTGGATCAATGTTTGAGCATGATGGGCTAGGGATAACTTGTTTTAGCATTGATATTTTGAAAGACACGGTTGCTTGTTGATATGCTTGAGTATCTAAATTATTATGTCAAAACTAGACTATTGCTCTGAATCACATAAAAGTCCAAAAGTCCATGCTACAAAGAAAAGAATATGATATGACATGATAAACAACACTCCACATCAAAAATTTTGTTTCTATCACTTACCTACTCGAGGATGAGCAGGAGTTAAGCTTGCTGATGCTGATATGTCTCCAATGTATCTATAATTTTTTTTATTATTCCATGCTATTTTATTGTCAATCTTTGATGTTTTATAATCGTTTTTTAGTCATTTTATATCATTTTTTGGTACAAACCTGTTGACATAGTGCCAAGTGTCAGTTGTTGTTTTCTGCATGTTTTTTACATTGCTGGAAATCAATATCAGACAGAGTCCAAATGCCACGAAACTTTACTATGATTTTTTATGGACCAAAGGGAAGAAGTTGGGCCCTGGTTGCACCTGGGGGGAGTCCCGAGGAGGGGACAACCCACCAGGGTGCGCCGGGAGGCCCAGGCGCGCCCTGGTGGGTTGTGCCCACCTCGAGTGCCCCACGGACCGCCTCTTTGCTCTATAAATACCCCAATATTCTAGAAAACCTAGGGGAGTCGTCGAAATATTCATCCAGCCGCCGCAGAGTCCAGAACCACCAGATCCAATCTAGACACCATCACGGAGGGGTTCACCACTTCCATTGGTGCCTCTCCGATGATGCGTGAGTAGTTCTTTGTAGACCTTCGGGTCCGTAGTCAGCAGCTAGATGGCTTTCTCTCTCTCGCTGAATTCTCAATACAATGGACTCTTGGAGATCCATATGATGTAACTCTTTTTGTGTGTGTTTGTTGGGATCCGATGAACTTCGAGTTTATGATCAATTATATCTTTTTATATCCAAGAAAGTTATTTAAGTTTCTTTGATCTCTTATATGCATGATCTATTAGAGCCTCGTATTTCTTCTCCTATATTGGGGTTTTGTTTGGCCAACTTTATCTATTTATCTTGCAATGGGAAGAGGTGCCCAGTAGTGGGTTCGATGTGACGGTGCTTGATCCCAGTGACAGAAAGGGAACCGACACATATGTATCGTTGCTACTAAGGATTAAAAGATGGAATCTATATCTATGCAATAGATAAACGGATCTTGTCTTCATCATGTCATTGTTCTTATTGCATTACTCTGTTTTCCATGAACTTAATACACTAGATGCATGCTGGATAGCGGTCGATGTGTAGAGTAATAGTAGTAGATGCAGGAAGGAGTCGGTCTACTAATCTTGGACGTGATGCCTATGTAACGATCATTGCCTGGATATCGTCATAATTATTTGAAGTTCTATCAATTTCCCAACAGAAATTTGTTTACCCACTGTTTCTCATATATTTACCTTGTGGTCTACTTTTTCCTTGCATTTATTTTCTAATATATTAAACCAAAAATACAAAAATACCTTCCTGCAATTTATTCTTATTTGTTTTATTTGGTGTTCAATCTATAAATCTACTACAAATTTACCTCACGTCCTTTGCCTATCTTGAGGTGCCGTACCCTGAAAGGGATTGACAACCCCTTTAACACACCGGGTTGCAAGGTGTTGTTATTTGTGTGCAGAGGTTGTTTATGTTGTGCTGCTTGGTTCTCCTACTGGTTCGATAACCTTGGTTTCATATCTGAGGGAAATACCTACAACCGTTGTGCTGCATCATCCCTTCCTCTTTGGGGAAATTCTGACGTAGCTTCAAGCGACATCAAAAGGAATTTCTGGTGCCGTTCCGGGGAGGATCTTCAACACCAACTAGGTTCCTAATCACAAATATCATCTCCTCGCAATTTACATTATTTGCCAGTTGCCTATCGTTTCCCTCTCCCCCACTTCACAAAAATTTGCCGTTTTATTCGCCCTCTTTTTCGTCTGCCATTTTCTCGTCAGATCTCTTCTTTGTTTGTGTGCAATGTGTCTTCTAGTTGCTTGCATCTTTGCTTGCTAAATATCTCTTAATATGGATTCTCATCCACTTGCTAATCTTTTTAAGAGATCCAATTATCATGAACAAATTGCTAGTGATTTGAGTACACTAGATTATCTTTATGAAGTTTTGCTTGAGATTCGTGAATCTGAAAATTGTGATGAAGAAATTTATGAAGTGATTCATGATAGCTCTTTGAACGAAAAGCATGATTGCAATGATTTTACTATTAATTATATTAATGTCAATTTTGTTAATAATATGCAAAACCCCAAGCCCGGGGATGCTAATTTTGCTATGTCCACTACTTATTGCAATGATCATGATTGGGGTGATTCTTGTTATGATCTTGAAAATTTATTTAAGCCCCATGATGAATATGAGATTGATAATAGTGTTTGCAATAATATTGAAAGTGGGTTTGGAAGAGTGTCAACTTTAGATCCCACTACCTTGGAGAATGTTTAATTTTATCAAAATTTTGGATAAAAGTGGGGTTGGAGAGGTCAAGACTTTAGTTAATGTTAATCCCACTATTTTGGAAGAGTGTCAACTTTGCATGTATGTGGATCATGTAGAAAATATGTTATGTGATAGCTATATTGTTGAATTTGAATATGATACCACATATAATTATTATGAGAGAGGGAAATATGGTTGTGGAAATCTTCATGTCACTAACTTACTTCTCTTCATGTTGAGATTGTTATTGTTTATTTCTTCTTCCTTGCATATGCTAGACCTTGCTTGTCTTGCTAATTTGTTTTCCTATAAAATTCCTATGCACAGGAAGTATGTTAGACTTAAATTTGTTTGCCATATGCTAAATGATGCTCTCTTTGTATTTCAATTACTATCTTTTATGTGAGCATCATTGAAATATTATGCCTAGCTAGGGGTGTAAAATGATAGCGCTTGTTGGGAGGCAACCCAATGAATAAAATTTATTTTTGCATTTTGCTTTCTGTTCTTGTGTGTTAACACAATTATGCTACTGGTATGATTGTGTTTGTTTGTGTTTTAATTAGTGTTTGTGCCAAGTAAAGCCTTTAGGATATTCTCGGGTGATAGTTGTTTGATCTTGCTGAAAAAGACAGAAACTTGGCGCTCATGAAAATAATTTTTGTAAATCATAGAAAAGAGATTTTTCCCTGATTATTTTGCACAAGAATTATATAATTACGGTGTTCGTCCTAATTTGGTAGAATTTTTTGAGTTCCAGAAGTATCTGAAAGTTCCAGATTACTACAGACTGTTCCGTTTTGACAGATTCTGTTTTCTTTGTGTTGTGTGCTTATTTTGATGGCTCTGTGGTTTTCTTTGATGAGTTTTTGCCATAGAAAAGTTGGAATACAGTAGATATAATACAAAAACAAAATAAGAATTGGTTTGACACAGCACTTATAGTAGTGGTTTGATTTCTTTTACTAACGGATCTCACAAGGGTTTTGTTGAGTTTTGTGTGATTGAAGTTTTCAAGTTTTGGGTTATCTTACGATGGATGAAAGAAGGATAGAAGAGCCTAAAGCTTGGGGATGCCCCGTCATCCCAAGCTATTATCCAAGAATGAGCAACCAACTAAGCATGGGGATGCCCCCGAGTGGCATCCCCTCTTTCTTCTAACGACCATCGGTATTTTACTCGAGGCTATATTTTTATTCGTCACATGATATGTGTTTTGCTTGGAGCGTCTTGTATGATATGTGTCTTTGCTTGTTTTATTTTGTGTTTTAAGTCATCAGTCCTTGCTGGACACGCCTATTTGATAGACCCAAAATTATGACAACTTGATCTATTTGGGTTTTGTTTGGCCAACTTGATCTATTTATCTTGCAATGGGAAGAGGCGCCCGGTAGTGGGTTCGATCTTACTGTGCATGATCCCAGTGACAGAAAGGGAACCGACACGTATGTATCGTTGCTACTAAGGATAAAAATATGGGACCTATATCTTTGCAATAGGTAAACGGATCTTGTCTACATCATATCATCGTTCTTATTGCATTACTCCGTTTTTTCATGAACTTAATACACTAGATGCATGTTGGATAGTGGTCGATGTGTGGAGCAATAGTAGTAGATGCAGGCAGGTTTCGGTCTACTAATCTTGGACGTGATGCCTATGTAATGATCATTGCCTGGATATTGTCATAATTATTTGAAGTTCTATCAATTGCCCAACAGTAATTTGTTTACCCACCGTTTGCTATCTTTCTCGAGAGAAGCCACTAGTGAAACCTACGGCCCCCGGGTCTTCTTTCTCATATATTTGCCTTGCGATCTACTTTTCGGTGCAAGGAGACCAAGACAAGCAGAACGGCAGGATGGAGGTCATCGTGGAGCCCGAGCCGGCGTCACCGTCAGAGTCTTTCGCAGGCGAGGACCGAGTTTAGCCAGGATAAGTGTACTAGATGTTCCCCTTCAAAATGGCCAATTGTTGGCGCCCTTCCTGCTCAATATTTGGGAAGAGGACCAGGGCCTCGCTCTATAAATAGGGCTAGCCATCACAGAAGAAAGGATCCGGATTGAATCCTTCCCAAGAGGCATCACCTCCACAAGAACTCCCCCCTCGCGAGGCAGTTCTTCTTTGTATTGTTCATCATCAGCCCCTGAGGCAATCCACCACACCACAAACTAGAGTAGGGTATTACACCACAATGGTGGCCCGAACTAGTATAAACCTCGTGTCCCTTGTGTTGTTCTTCGTGTAGTTTAGATCCTTGCGAGGCGACGAGACATGAGTAGGAAGGAGCTTTGATATCCACGCGCACCCCAGAGTTCGAACCTTAAGGGTCTGCCAGAACCTGAAATCCGACATTTGGCGCGCCAGGTAGGGGTGCACCGGAATCCGCCTTCCGCCGCCCTGTGTTTCGCCGCCCGCCACATCCATGTCAGACGCTCGTTGAGCCCGCGCCGAGAGCCGGGCCGCTCTCGCCACTCACGTCGCCCAGATGGCCCCCGTTGGCGGATGCCCCCGCCGTTCCCCGTCGCCTGCCGTCAATGCCACCACCGGCCCGGCGGGGAACGAGCAGCAGGCGTCGTCCCTGCATCCATCGGTGCGGTGAGAAGGCCACACCACCACCCCATCACTGACTCCAGCCGGTTCCTCGTCCCACGCCCGTCGCGCTCCTGCGGACGTGCACACCGTGCTGCTCCTGGCGCGGGAGCTCCTACACTACCGTCCCATCGACGACCTCTACGACGAGTGGCTCGCCCGCATCACCAAGCTCGTCAGCGCCGCTGGGTGCTCCCCTGTGCCATCCCTCTCCCTGCACCGCGCCCCGCCCTCTGCGGGCAACGAAGCTCCGGGGGCGCCTCAGCCGGCTCCCCCTCAAGAAGGCGCCTTGGGCCCAAGGCGCATGGCCCCTGGACGGGACCCGCCCCGTCCGACGCCAGCACAGCAAGAGAAGAGCTGCCAAGAGATCCCTCGTCCCCAAGAAGCTGCCCGTGTGCTCCCTGCACCGGCTCGTCACGACCGCGCTCCTGCTCCAGCGCTCCAAGACCCCGCGCTGCTCCTGGCGGCAGCGCACGGAAACTTCCAAGATCAAGCTCTCCGTCACCAAAGGCCTCCCGTGGCCACTACAGGCTGCCGTGCCTTCACCGCTGAGCTGCGCAGCGTGGCTTGACCGGGCAAGTTCAAGCCAGATCTGCCCCCGCGCTACGATGGCACGGCTGACTCTGTGGAGTTCCTCCAGCTCTATGAGCTGGGCATTGAAGCCACCAACGGGGACAAGAAGGTCATGGCGAATTGGTTTCCCATGGCGCTCAAGGACGATGCCCGCACCTGGCTCCTGAACCTAGCTCCTGGCACGATTTCCTCCTGGGACGAGATGCGCACCCGTTTCATCGCCAACTTCCAAGGCACCCACGACCGGCCCCCGGCCATGAGCGACTTGCGCCGCATCAAGCAGCAGCTAGGAGAGACCCTGCAAAAGTTCATCCAGCGTTTCAACAACGCTCGCCTTAAGATCCCCAAGGTGTCTGAGGAAGCCATCATCTCAGCCTTCTCCGACGGCGTGCGTGACGTCAAGATGAAAGAGGAGTTTGCGATCCATGAAGACCTGTGCACCTCCCTGGAGCTTTTCAATTTGGCAACCCAGTGTGCTAGGGCTGAGGAAGGACGCCTTTCCCTCCTTGAGCTGCCGGCTGCCGACCCAGAAGAGAAGAAGCCCAAGGTCAAGGACGTGAAGCGCAAGGGGGCTGCCGTGCTTGCAGAGGAACCGGACACCAAGCGAGGTAGGGATCAACTTGAGTCATCCAAGGGTAGCCGGTACTGCGTGTACCACGACCTCCACACCCACAACACCAACGAATGCCAAGAGCTCAGGGCCGTGCGGGACGTGCATGCCGGCCGACGCCCTGAGCGGAGCGACCGGGGCTATGGCCGAGGAGGAGGAAGAGGTGGAGGACGATGGGAAGACCGTGGCCCTCGCCAAGGGTGGCGTGACCGACCTCGCGAGGACCGCTGGCAGGACCAGCCTCGCGAGGGAGGTTGGAGGGATCAGCCTCGCGAGGATAGCCCACAAGGCAACGCGGGCCTCCCTCCTCTGCCACCACAGCCGAGGAGGAATGAAGACCATCATCAGGACGAAGGGGCTGGAGGCTTCCAGGAGCCGTGCACAATCGCCTGCATATTGGGCGACGCTCAGGCCCCGGCCTCTCAGCGTATCTTCAAGCAGTTTGCTCGCGAAGTGAATGCAGTCCTCCCCAAGCTCGAGGCCACACGCTCTCTCAGGTGGTCAGCGTGCGCCATCACATTCAGCTCAGCGGATCAGCTCAAGTGCGCGGCCACAGCAGGAGTCCTCCCGATGCTTTGTTCCCCAATAATCAGCAATGTGCAAGTCACTAGGACCCTCATTGATGGCGGAGCAGGGCTCAATGTCCTATCCGTCGAGACATTCAACAATCTCCAAGTGCCATACAATCGGCTTCAGCCAACCAAGCCTTTCTCAGGAGTCACTGATGGTTCCACTGTTCCAATAGGGCAGGTCCGCCTTCCTGTTACCTTCGGGAAGCGCGACAACTACTTCACCGAGCTCATTGACTTCGACGTCGCCCACATCCACCTGCCGTACAATGCCATCCTCGGGTACCCAGCTCTGGCCATGTTCATGGCCGTGACTCATCACGGCTACAATGTCCTCAAGATGCCAGGAAGCGGTGGAGTCATCACGGTGCCTTGTGAAGAGAGAGATGTTGTGTGTTCTCTGGAGCATGCTTTTCAAGCCGCATCAATCGAAGACCCAGATCACAGGAGCGGGAGGCTTCCCGAGGCAGTCCCTAAGAAGAAGAAGACATTGCCTGGTCCGAACCCTCAGGATCCTAACCCCTCAGGATCCGCGCATGTTCAGGGGGCGCCTCCTTCTGTCACATAGGAAGGCGTGCCCGGTGCCCTCCTCGAGCAAGGCTCGGGGGCTCTCTCCTGGAGGGCCATCGACTTTGCTAAGATCACGAGGGAGGCGCTCGGGCACCACTTGGAGGCGTGTTTCAAAGCACGTTTCCCTCAGGAAGGAGCAAGGCAAGGAGGGCCAAACACTCAGGAGTTCATCAACGAGATCATTCAGGAGCTGCAGGAGTCAAGAGTCATCAGTGGCAGCCGCCGCTTACCCGCTGTAGCTCCCCATCCGGGCGAGGATGGTGGGCTGCGCGTCTGCATCGACATACCAGGACTCAACCGAGCCACCTCTCAGGAGCGCCTCTGGCCCTCACGCGCGGGACGCTGCAAAGGTCCACCCCACAGCTATGTTACGGCTTGCCGAACGCGACCACTGTGCGTCAGCGCCTCATGAGGAGCATCCTGGAGGCTCAAGCGGCTAGGCATTCCACAGTCCTGGCAGAGATGGAGATGGTCCGCGAGGAGCCGCTAGCGCCTCCGGAGCCTCCCGAGGCTCCTGGGCCTGGGGGCTCGTAAAGATCAGCTTCCGCAGCGCACGTCGTTCTCTACTTTAGCATCCCTTCGTCTTCAACATCATCAGGTGACATCTTTCAAGTTTCATTTTCAGCTGAGAGCGCCCCCAGGGCTGCATCATTTCCAGGCCGCGTGGGTCCGTCCCTGCGGCATGTATCCCTTTTGTTCATGTTTTTAGCTTACTTTGTTGGGGGCGCCCCTCGGGCTGCATTATCCCCAAGCCACTCGGGCCTGACCCAGCGGCATGTATCCCTCTCGCATTTATTCGGGTCAGGCGTTTGACCCACCATGATCATTACTTGATGCCTGTGGCGGCACCCTTCTTCCCTCATGCCGGCCGCTTTCACGTTAAAGGGGGGGGGTACCTGAGCATCACGACTCATGGACTCTTACTGGCTCTCCAGCCCTCACCTCCTGGCCTTGTCCACGACATTGCGACCTGGCATACCAGCAACGGCTGAGCTTGCTCGAGGGCCGGGACCTGAGGACGTAGAGCGTCGGCATCTAACCAAATTTGCAGGAGCACATTACAAGTAAAGGCCCAGAGCCAGGCGCAGCCCGCCTTGAGGTAGGGCTTCGTGAGTCCCGTGCTGGCTCACGAGTGCCCAGATACACCTCGTCAGGCCCTACCGTGCCAGCCACGTGTCAGGGCGGGGTTGTACATGCCCCGGGGGCTCCTCCCAGAGGGGAGCCCCCTCCCATGCACCAGTGGAAGCACCATGCTCCGCGCTGGCTGACGACACTGCCGAGGAGCGGCTATGCCCGTACACATACGGAAGCGCTATGCTCCGCGCTGGTGATAAACAACTGAGGGTGGCCCCCAGCCGCATCAACCTCAGGGAGCCCAGAGCTCAGTGTCTGGCCCCATCGTAACGCCTCCCCTCGGGAGTGCCGCGCGAGGGGGCTGGGCACGGGGGCTACGCCTGGGTCACGCCCAGGCGCACGCCACCCAGCCAGGCCCCTCGGGCCTGGTTCATTGCATGTCTCTCCGAGCGGAGCCAAGGTACGAAGGCTGTTTGAACATCAAGGGGGACTCCTAAGCATCGCGACTCAGGAGCCTAACTGGTCACGTAGCCCCTCACCCCTTAGTTCCGAAAGGCTAACGGCGGTTGAGATATGCGCGGGGCCGGGCCCAGTCGATGTAGAACGGTAGATTTGCTCATGCATCTCCCCTCCCTACTTGCTATTCATGCGTCAAGGGGGACTCCTGAGCATCGCGACTCAGGAGCCTAACTGGTCACGTAGCCCCTCACTCCTTGGTCCCGTCCTAGTTTCTGGTCGGGGCTAACAGCGGCTGAGGTATGCGCGGGGCCGGGCTCTGCCGACGTAGAACACAAGCAAGTAGGATGGAAAAACGCAAATCTCAAGGAATTCAAAAGCAAATATTACAGTCCATAGATTGTTTTCACAACGCCAAACGCAAGTTTAAATGCCTCCCCGAGGCATGATGCATGTTGCAGGAGCTAAAAACAGGACAGTATCCGCGAAGGGGTCACTTTCCGGCAGTGCCATTGCTGGTGGTGGAGTTGCGCTGGGCGGCTTTGCCTCGCGGAGCCTCAGGATCTGCAGCATCTCGCCTTGGCTTGGTGCTGAAGGCGCGGAACCTTGCCTGCAGAGCCTCCGCTCGACCCTTCACGGCCTCAGCAGCGGTAGCGGCAAGCTCGCCGCTCGCAGGCTCCAGCAGGCTGTCAAGGTCAATGTTGGGGTCATGAAGGTAGACATGGGTGAAGACGCGCGTCAGCACTGCAGAAGAAAGGACACGCGTCTCATCCTCAGCCATGGGGCCAAGGCCGATGGCGACATCTTCGAGGGCACGGACCAGGAAGGGAAGAAACTTGACGGGGCCGTCCTCGGCGCCGGCCAGCGGTTTTTCCAGGCCGCCATCATAAAGCGTCTTCAGCAAGGCGCGGGCCCTCTCCTCCAGCTTCGCAAAGGCCACACGGTCCTCGGCCAGGACCAACCCTGCCGTCCATCTCGATCCTCTTCGCCTCCAACGCCTGCTCCAGCCTATCTAAGTGGCCATGGCATTCAGCAAGCTTGGCATCCCGGTCCTTGGCGGCAGTCTCACGAGTCTTCATCTCTTCCTCCTTCTCCTGGCGGTCACGGGCCTCCTTGGCGAGCTGGTCGCGCAGGCCTTGCAGCTTGCTCTCCAGCGCCTTGTAGTGGCCCTGGACATCTGCAACCTCACCCCAGGCGACGTCGCCAGCGGCCTTGGCCTGAAGGATGGCCTGCTTCTCCTCGTCGCAAGCCGTCGTGGCCTGAACCAGCGCCGCTCGAACTGAAGCATCAGAGCGGATCCAGCCGGAGGCTAGCTCCAGGCGCCCGGCCACCAAGCGAGGGTCGGTGCCCTGAAGGTCTCCTCGCAGCCGGTCCAGCTCAGTAGCAGCACAATCCATGATGGTAGAAGGAGCCGGAGAAATGGCAGTTGGCGGAGTAGGAGGAGAAGACGGCAGCGTGATCACAGCACCATGAGTTGGGACCTTCTGAGCCCCGATGACTGCAGCAGTGGCATCAGGTGAGGACACCTCGGGAGTCGCTTGGGCCACGGGGGCTGAGCTCGCCCCAGCACGCCCCGCCTGGCCTCGCGAGGATGACTGGGCAGGAGAGGCCCGGGCTTTGCCGCCCCCTTCTCCCGCGAGTGGAAGTGCTGCCCCGGACGAGGCCTCAGGGGCCCCCTTCAGCCTTTTTGCCGCAGACACCGGCCTAGCCAAGGAATATGGACGTCAAGCCTCTGCAACAAAACAAGAAGCAAAATGAGAATCAAACACTTACTGGTCATCGCCCGCGGGCTCAAGCAACCTCCGGCTGAACTTGAAGCCCGAGAGCCGGCTGCTGGGGTCAACCTCAGGAGACTCGGGAGCAGGAGGCACGTCTGCAGATCGCCTTGAAGCCGGAGCATGCCCACTGAGAACCAGCCCCGTCATGTCCTTCTTCGGGATCAGGGGTGAGCACTCACCGCCTCGCTCGTCGCCATCCTCGTCATCGTCCGGCATGAGGCGAAGAGTGCGGGACCTGCGTCGAGGGAGGGGCTCTCTCGACTCCCCGTCGGTCGCCTCGGAGTCGGGCTCCTCTTCCTGCCCCTCTTCTTCCTCCTCTCTGTCGGAGTCGCCGGAGGATACGTTCACCATCGCTAGGGCTGCCAGGTCCTCAGGAACCTCCGCGGGCACGGGCCCATCCCCGTCGGAAGCAGGCATGGAGTTTACCACCTGCTCCCAATCATCCCAAAGGAATAGGGGTACAGGAGCGCCTTCCAATCACGCCATGTCTCCCCCAACCAAGGATTGGAGGACCGCGGCCAGATCTCCGTCGGCCAAGACTACAGAGCTCGGGTGAAGGGCGGCGTTGGCCCCCCCGAGCCTCCACAGCGGGAGCGAGTGTTCCTGAAGCGGAGCCACCTGGTGCTCCAGGAACTCCCTCAGGAGCGACGCCCCGGTCAGCTTCATCGTCGCCATGTTGCCCGGCCAGAGGTCCGCGTCCATCCTCTCCAGCACTGGCTTCACGCGGGGATCAACGAGCTCCGCACGGGATCAAGCGTCGACGGCCTCGGGCTGCCTCGTAGGCAGGATCAGTCGGGGGTGGATGCGCCCAGCATCCACCATGACCCACTTGCTCCGGAAGCCTTCGATCCTCTCCCCGGGCTTCGAGATAGCATTGGAACTGGAGTATGCAATAAAGCTCGCGCACGCAGTGATGGGGCCGCGGGAAACCCGGAGGTAAAAGTAATGGTGCAGCAAGGCCACCGAGGGCCTTACTCCAACATGAGCCACGCAGTAGTAGGCGAAAATCGCGAGGAGAAGAACAGAGTTGGGATGGAGGTGCAGAGCTTGCAGGTTGTAATGGCGGAGAACAGAAAGGAAGAACTCAGAAAAGGGAGGCACCAGACCGGCGGCGATGGCGCTCACAAAGAGCGGGTAGAAGGTGCTTCCTTTGTCCTCGGGAAGGGCGGAACCAACCTTGAGCGCGGCCGCCCCGTCGTTGCCTTGTGCCGCCATCATCTGGCGCATCTGGGCAAGGTTCTTCTCCGACCGTTCAGAGGGTCCAGAGCGGGCGAGTACCAAGCTCCGATCGGGGTCCAGCGAGGCGCCATGCCTTACTACGATGCAGGGTTGGAGTAGATCTGGGGATTGCAGAAGCAAGAAGGAGGAGAGCGAGAAAGGGGATCTGGGCAATGACTGGAGAAGGCAAAGAAGGTAAGCATCGCCGGGTACCGCTCACTTGTCAATTCGTGCAGTTGCCAAGGCATCATGGGGAAGCAGGAACGCCCACGTCCAATCAACCGCCATGTGGTGCCCAAGGCCGCACGCTGTTGGGGCCCGCAGTGCTTCGCACTTGCCCCTTCGCTTCTCTGCTAAGCCAAGTCCACGCGCGCCTTGGGCCCGGGGGCTACTGTCGGCATTCTGGGAATGGGGGTACCCAGACTTGCCTGCGTGCGGCCTGTGGCATGGCTCAAGGAGTGGCCCAGTACGGCCCATCTTCATCAACACATGCTCAAGACCCTCGCGAGGGGCCAAGCCTCACGGGGCAGACAACAGGAAGCTTCCTCAGGCACAGCCTCGTCAGGCAGGCTCACGAGGAGGCGGAGAGATCAAGGCAGGATACCTCAGGAGCTGCCCATGACGCAAGCCATGACGACCGAAGCCAGGCGGGCGCCGGCCTGCGCAGAGTCCTTGTTTCCTCTTTGGTGCAAAGGGGGCAAGTGCAGGCGAGAGTATCAAGCAAAGGCAACCATTTCGGTGCAAGGAGACCAAGACCAGCAGAACGGCAGGATGGAGGTCATCGTGGAGCCCAAGCCGGCGTCACCGTCAGAGTCTTTCGCAGGCGAGGACCGAGTTTAGCCAGGATAAGTGTACTAGATGTTCCCCTTCAAAATGGCCAATTGTTGGCGCCCTTCCCGCTCAATATTTGGGAAGAGGACCAGGGCCTCGCTCTATAAATAGGGCTAGCCACCACAGAAGAAAGGATCCGGATTGAATCCTTCCCAAGAGGCATCACCTCCACAAGAACTCCCCCCTCACGAGGCAGTTCTTCCTTTGTATTGTTCATCATCAGCCCCTGAGGCAATCCACCACACCACAAACTAGAGTAGGGTATTACACCACAATGGTGGCCCGAACTAGTATAAACCTCATGTCCCTTGTGTTGTTCTTCATGTAGTTTAGATCCTTGCGAGGCGATGAGACGTGAGTAGGTAGGAGGTTTGATCTCCGCGCGCACCCCAGAGTTCGAACCTTAAGGGTCTGCCGGAACCCAAAATCCGACAGTGTTACTTGGTTCTCCTACTGGTTTGATTACCTTGGTTTCATATCTGAGGGAAATATCTACCGCCGTTGTGCTGCATCATCCCTTCCTCTTCGGGGAAATACCGAGGTAGCTTCGAGCGACATGAAGGCAGACCAAAATGTGCCGGCGTGAAAAAAAACAAGCTCGTAGAAATAAACATAATTAAACATAAGTGGTCGGTCAACCGCCGGCCAAAGTCCACTTAAACCTAATTAAACATTAATTAAAACATAAAAAAAGACTAAAGCCCGCACGATGCCGCCCCGCATGCTGCCCTAGACGTTGTCGACCTTACCCGTGCCCTTGAAGTCGATGTCCCCATCGCCATCGCCGCTGGTAAGGTCGATGAAGACGAGAGCAGGGCCAGCCCACCTGAACGCCGCGTGGTACGCTACCAGGGCAGCCTTCTCCAGCGACTGCTGGGGTGGCGGCATTGCCGACCGCCGCACACGCTCCACCTCCTCCTCCTCAAGCCGGAGCGCCTCCGCGTCGTGTTGCAGCATCACGTCGTAGCGCATCTGCCGCTCGCCATCGGCTTGCTCCTGGCGGAGCCAGTGCGCCTTCCAGCGGTCAAGGTGGGCCGCCTCCTATTCCAGCGTCGCGGCGTGCTGGATAGGAGGCATGCTCACCCACTCACGGTACTGGCCCGTCCATGTGTAGGCCTTCTCCCGCTAGGTGGGTGGAGGCGAGGAACGCTTCAGCGTCGGCTCTAGCTCCGGCTCTTGCTTGGGCTCGACGGGCGGCGGCGGCGGTGGAGGCGAGACAAAGAGCAGGGTGTGGACGAAGACCCCCGCCGCCGACAAGGCAAGGGCTTGCTCCAGCACATCCCGCTGCGCATCCTCCTTGAGTCGGCTAGCCTCCAGCGCATGTTGTAGGGCCTCCTCGAGGGCAGCTTGGTACTCCGCCTCCGCCTCCATTTCATTCGGCTCTACCCGCGGGGGTGGCGGTGGAAACAGGCGGCGGGAAGGCGTCGACGCCTACACGCCGTTGCTCCTCGTGTTCGAGGGCAAACCAAGCCTCTCAGTTAGGAGAGTCGGCAGCGTACTTGGGCATCCGCCACTGCTCTAGCGTGATCTGCACGTGGCGCCTGTGCACCTCCTCGTCGTGCGCCCGCTAGGTCTGCGGAACCACCGGCACCGGGATCCGGTGCGGATCCAGGTGCAGGTGGTGCGGCAGCATGACGTCGGGGTAGGGCAGCGGCTGTCTATACTCACAGTGCCACCGCGCTTGGTGCACCAAGATGTGTAGGCACCGATGACCTGGGCGGAAACGCGCCGGCGCTGGAGAAGGAGGGGGAGGAGAAGCACGGGAGGACGAGGCGCCGGGGGTGCCCTTGCCCTAGCCGTTGCTGCTGCCGAAGAGGCACATCACTTTCTAGGGTTTGCTGTCGCCAGCGAGGAAGCAAAGGGAGTGGTGGGGGGCCAGATGTGGACGGAAGTGGATGAGGCCAACCCCCGCCGCACGCGTGGTTAAAAAAGACGCTTCCAGTGGCTAACTAGTGGGCCGCTATCAGCGGTCATCATAAATAAGACGACGGGCGGTATTTGGGTGGCCTATAGGTGGGGATGCGGCGGACGACGAGGATACGTGCGGCGCATCCGCTTTGCTTCTGTGCCGATGCATTTCAGGCGCAATTGTGGGATGGAAATGGGTCGGCACAGACACTAGGCGGACGAGATTTGGGTTTGGGTCAGCGTGTTGGGCCTCCACTTTTGTCCGCACTGACCCAAACGGACGCAGGCGGACAAAATGGGTCGTCCCGTTGGAGTTGCTCTAATGATGCACTGGAGGTCAAGCTATATGAAATCATGGAAGGTATGGCATCGGCTATCCAAGATACGGACATCTCCGTCGTTCAGTCCAACTCGTCGGAGGCGTTAGCTATGTTCTTGGGTGAGCTCTTTCCTGCTCTGCATATGGGCATCTCGTCTTGGAGATAAATGCTTTGTGTTCTGACAGGGAGTTTATTCCTCAGAAGATTTGACATGAACAAAATCATGCAGCAGATTGTTTGGCGAACTATAGTCATACGGAATGTGTGAAAGGATCGAGAAGAGGTGTCTAGAGGGGGGTGATTAGACCCTCAACAAGTAAAGATAGCAGTTTCTAGGTTTTTCAAGTTGAGGTTGGAAATTAGCCCAATTTCAAGCATTCACAATACAATTCAAGCAAGCATGCAAAGAGTATATGAGCAGCGGAAAGTAAAGCATGCAACTTGCAAGAAAGTAAAGGGATGGGATTGGAGTGTGCAAACACAATTGGAGACACGGAGATTTTTGGCATGGTCCGGTAGGTGGTGCTATCGTGCATCCATGTTGGTGGAGACTTCAATGCATGAAGGGTACCAGTTGCGCGAGTCTACGGAGGGATCCACCCACGAAGGGTCCATGGAGAAGCAACCTTGTATATCCCACCATGACCATCGCCCACGAAGGACTTGCCTCACTAGGGTAGATCTTCACGAAGTAGGCGATCTCCTTGCCCTAACAAACTCCTTGATTCAACTCCACAATCTTGACGGAGGCTCCCAAGTGACACCTAACCAATCTAGGAGACACCACTCTCCAAAAGGTAATAGATGGTGTGTTTATGATGAGCTCCTTGCTCTTGTGCTTCAAATGATAGTATCCCCAACACTCAACTCTCTCTCACAGATTTGGCTATGGTGGAAAGATGATTTGAGTGGAAAGCAACTTGGGGAAGGCTAGAGATCAAGATTCTTGTGGTTGGATTGAAATTTCTTGGTCTCAACACAAGAGTAGGCGGTTCTCTCTCAGAAAATGAGTAGTGAAAGTGTAGGCATGTTTTGATGGCTCTCTCTCTAATGGAGAAGGGGGAGGAGGGGTATATATAGCCTCCACACAAAATCTAAGTGTTACACACAATTTTCCAAACTCGGTGGGACCGAATAGTGAAACTCGGTGAGACCGACGTGGTTCAAAATGTGAATGTTAGGCTTTTTGGTGGGACCGACAACATCAACTCGATGAGACCGATGTGCTAGGGTTAGGGCAAAACCTTATCTCGGTGAGACCTATTGCATGAAATCAGTTATACCGGTTTCAGCAATAAGCAAATAGAGACTTGGTCAAGCAAAATCGCTGGGACCAATCGCTCATCTCGGTTAGGCCGAAACGTTATGAAGGGAAACAGAGAGTTTGTAGTCCCATCTCGGTGAGACCGAGATCCCTATTGGTAAGACCGAACTGATTAGGGTTTGTGGATATGGCTATGTCAAGTGAACTCGGTGGCGCCGGATAGAACAAATCGGTGGGGCCGAGTTTGACTTTAGGTTTAGGACATATGTGGAAATGAGAAAGTGGTTGAGGGATTTGGAGCATATCACTAAGCACTTTGAGCAAGCAAGCCATTAAGCAACACATCATCCCCTTTTAATAGTATTGGTTTTCCTATGGACTCAATGTGATCTTGGATCACTAGAATGAAAATTTAGTCTTGAGCTTTTGCCAATATGTGTCCTTAGCATTTTGAAGGGGTTCCACATCCTCATGTCCTGCCACTCCAATGTTGAGGGATTTAGCATAAGGATTTACTTTAAGCATATCAGTTAAGCACATACGTAAGAAGATAGGTCTAATCATTTCAGCAAAGTGCTCAAAATCCTCATCATCCTTTTTCTTGGATGGCTTCGAATGAAAAGGCATGAGTTTCTGAACCCATGGTTCTCTTTCTTTACCGTGCTCCTAGCAACAAAATCTCTTTTATCATAACGTTGATTCTTTGATTGTGGGTTATCAAGATCAACAGCAGGTTCAATCTCTACATCATTATTATTGCTAGGTTGATCATCAAGATGAACATTATCATAAACATTATCACTATGTTCATGTTCATCACCTGATTGTGTTTCAGCATCGAAAATATAAATATCATTGGTATTCTTAGGTGTGTCTACACCAGGTTCACTAGAAGCATGCAAAGTCCTATCGTTTTTCTTTTTCTTCTTTTAGAAGGACTAGGTGCATTTAAATTATTTCTCTGAGAATCTTGCTCAATTCTCTTAGGGTGGCCTTCAGGATACAAAGGTTCCTGAGTCATTCTACCAGTTCTAGTAGCCACTCTAACAGCAAAGTCATGTTTATTATTTAATTCATCGAGTAAATCACTTTGAGCTTTAAGTACTTGTTCTGCTTGAGTGGTAACCATAGAAGCATATTTGCTAATGAGTTTAAGTTCACCTTTAACTCTAGCCATATAATCACTCAAGCGTCCAATCATGTGAGCATTACTCTTTAATTCTCTACCAACATAAGCATTGAAACTTTCTTGTCTAGCCATAAATTCATGAAATTCATCTAAACATTGGCTAGGAAATGTAGTAGACGGGATTTCAACCTCATCATATCTATAGAGAGAATTTACCTTTACTACCTGTGTCGGGTTATCAATACAATGTGTTTCTTCAACAGGCGGTATATTAAGACCATGTATTTATTCAATAGGAGGTAAATTGCTTAAAATTTTCGGCTTTAATACCTTTTTCCATCATTGACGTCTTTGCCTCTTGCATATCTTCAGGACTGAGAAATCGAACTCCCCTCTTCTTCGGAGTTGGTTTAGGAATAGGCTCAGGAGTTGGCTCAATTGGCTCAAGAATTGGCTCAGGAAGAGTCCAATTATTTTCATTAGTCAACATATTATTCAATAAAAATTCAGCTTGGTCGACTGTTCTTTCCCTGAAAACACAACCAACACAACTATCCAAGTGGTCCTTGGAAGCATCAGTTAGTCCACTATAAAAAATATCAAGTATTTCATTTTCTTAAGAGGATGATCAGGCAAAGCGTTAACTAATCGGAGAAGCCTCCCCCAAGCTTGTGGGAGACTCTCTTCTTCAATTTGCACAAAATTATATATTTCCCGCAAGGCAGCTTGTTTCTTATGAGCAGGGAAATATTTAGCAGAGAAGTAATAAATCATATCCTGGGGACTATGCACACAACCAGGATCCAGAGAATTAAACCAAGTTTTAGCATCACCCTTTAATGAAAACGGAAATATCTTAAGGATATAATAGTAGCGAGTGAGGGAGTCCTGGATAAGGGGGTATCTGGACAGCTGGACTATATGCTATGGCCGGACTGTTGGATTATGAAGATAGAAGATTGAAGACTTTGTCCCGTGTCCGTATGGGACTCTCCTTGGCGTGGAAGGCAAGCTTGGCGATTCGGATGTAGATCTCCTCCTCTGTAAACTGACTCTGTGTAACCCTAGCCCCCTCCGGTGTCTATATAAACCGGAGGGTTTAGTCCGTAGGACACAACAACAATCATACCATAGGCTAGCTTCTAGGGTTTAGCTTCTCTGATCTCGTGGTAGATCAACTCTTGTAATACTCATATCATCAAGATCAATCAAGCAGGAAGTAGGGTATTATCTCCATCGAGAGCGCCCGAACCAGGGTAAACATCATGTCCCCAGCCTCCTATTACCTGCCTTAGACGCACAGTTCGGGACCCCCTACACGAGATCCCCCGGTTTTGACACTGACATTGGTGCTTTCATTGAGAGTTCCTCTATGTCGTCTCTATAAGGCTCGATGGCTTCTCTAACCTTCAACAACGCCGTTCTGGGTGAGACTTTTCTCCCCGGACAGATCTTCGTGTTCGGAGGCTTCGCACTGCGGGCCAACTCGCTTGGCCATCTGGAGCAGATCGATAGCTACGCCCCTGGCCATCAGGTCAGGTTTGGAGACCTAAACTACACTGCCGACATCCGCGAAGACTTGATCTTGACGGATTCGGGCCCGTGTCAGGAGCGCCGAACGATCACGACTTGCATGACCTAGATCTGCAGTCGGACAGTATTCGGAACATCGCACCTGCTACAGCTCTGGACTTCGCTCCAGAGCAGGTCGTGCATTTCGAGGATGGGTGGTTGGACCCCGCCCTGAAGGCTGCACATTCATCGACGTCAGAGATGAACACAGACTCCTCTCCTAAGGAAATCTGTATCTCCGGACCCCCGAACTTGTCTCCGGCCGTATGTTCCAGACCGTGCACATTCGTGCCCATCGAGTCTAACAGGGCTCCAGTTATGGAGTTCACCGCCGCGGATATCTTTCAGCACTCACCCTTCGGAGACGTGCTAGATTCATTCAGGTCTCTCTCTCTCTGTCAGGAGACTCCTGGCCGAAATATGTCCGGCTTGAATGGGAAGCTGGCGACGAAGAAATTCGTTACCCACCCACCACCCACTTAATAGCCACGGTCGATGATTTGACTGACGTGCTTAACTTTGACTCCGAAGATATCGACGGTGTAGACGATGATGCGGGAGGAGAACAGGAACCACCGCCCACAGGGCGCTGGACTGCCACCTCTTCATATGATATATATATGGTGGATACTCCCAAAGAAACCAATGGCAATGAGGCAACATGAGATAACCCCTCAGGGACGAAATCAAAGCATGGGCGTCATTGGCGCAAATCCAAGCCCCGCCATAGCAACACCGGCACTGGAAACTAAAATCTAGATGGCGCCAAAGAGGAATACAATCCTGATCATCCCACCTTCGAGCAGGCCGAACAGGAACACAGGTAGGTCAGCCCAGACGAACAGGCGATGGATGGATACTTGGAGGATGACAACTATATGCCTTCCTCCGAAGACGAGGTGAGCCTTGGTGACAACGAATTCGGCGTACCAGAGAATCCCATAGAGCAGGAGCGCTTCAAGCACCGGCTTATAGCCACTTCAAGAAGCCTAAAAAAGAAGCAGCAGCAGCTCCAAGCTGATCAAGATCTGCTCACAGACAGATGGACCGAGGTCCTGGCGGCCAAGGAATACAGACTCGAGCCCCCTATCAGGGGATACCCAAATCACAAATCGCTAGAAGAAGAGGCCGAAGAGCATGAACTTCCAGCGCAAGATGACGCTGACCGGCCACCCCGTGGCTGGGATAAAACGGCATATAAGGCCGGATACCAGCCCGCACCCCCACGCTAGTTCACTATGCCCAAGGGTGTAACGCCCCGGATTCGATGCGCCAGGTGTCCACCAGTTATTCACCGTCGTTGCCATGTCATCTGCTTCCATGTTGCATTTTGTCATGTCATCATGTGCATTGCATTGCATACGTGTTCGTCTCATGCATCCGAGCAATTTCCCCGTTGTCCGTTTTGCAATCCGACACTCCTATGTCCTCCGGCGTCCCCCTTTTTGTCTCCTGTTGTGAGCGGGTGTTAAACTTTCTTGGAATGACCCGAGGTTTGCCAAGCGGCCTTGGTATAGCACCGGTAGACCGCCTGTCAAGTTTCGTGCCATTTGGAGTCTGTTTGATACTCCAACGGTTAACCGGGTAACCGCAAAGCCCTATTTTGTGTGCAGCCCAACACCCCTCCAAAGTGGCCTAATAACCCATCAAAAACCGCTCCATGCTCTTGGTCGTTCGATCACGATCGCATGGCTGAAAACCACTCCCCATTTGGACTCTCCTAGCTCCCAGAAACTATAAATAGGCCACCTCCCCCGAAATTCGCAGACGGAACCCTAAAAATCCTTCCCCGCCGCCACCGGACACGTCCGTCCCCTCTACGGACATGTCCACCGCCGCCTCCACATCACCTGGACTAATCAGGTCGCGCCACGTCACCTCCTCTGCCGCCTGAGCCACTCCCGCGCCGCCACGTCTCCGTTGCCCGTCACGCGCGCCGCCGAAGCCCGCGAGGCCCATCGCCGGCCCTCCCTGGCCCGCACTCGAGAGCCGCCGCGCCCGCGAGCTCGGCTCCCCGCGCCCCGCCCCTGTCCCGTCC
>NC_041391.1:597068950-597075109 GCF_002162155.2 Triticum dicoccoides
CGGCCCGCTCCTCCGCCCAGCCGCCGGCCGCCCGAGCTGCTCGCCACCGGCGCATGGCGCTCCTCGCCGCTGGCTGCCGCGGCCCCCGCGCCGGTGCCCGCCGGCACTGCCTCCTCCGGCGACCCCCGACCCCCGCCGCCGCCAGATCCGGCCGGCGCCCTGTCTCCGGCCACCTCCTCTCCTTAACTCCGGCGAACCTCGGTTCCCGTGCCGAGCCCAGATACAGATCCGGTCCAAAGAGGTTGACCCTGTTTTCTTCTAAGTCCCCGTAATATTTGCAATTTGGTCCCCTGTTCATTGTATCATAACTTGTTGCATACTACTTCGTTTCGTGTGTGTAAAATATCAAAATGTTTGTTGTGAGATGCTCTTACTGTTGGTTACCTTGTCATGCCATGAATTGCTCTGTGGTGAGTGGTACAGGCTCACCAACATGCCTACTTATAGTTGTTCCTGCCATGTATGAATCTGTCATATCACTTGCCATGTTTACATGAGTGTCATCATATCTTCTGATCCCTTTTGGCTCATGGTCAGTAAAGGACTTTTGTTCTATGCATTTAGTAGTAGCATTCCATGCCTTTGTTTGCCATGATAAGTTCCTGTAACATGTTGTTTGATATCTCTAAACATTGCAACCTGATGTTATTTCTGCTAAGCCTGTAAACTGTTATTGTTTGCAATCTTGCCATGTCTTTTTGAGCATGCTCTAGTGATTTATGGAGATAGCTCAGTGTTCATGTTTTGTAATTCATTACCTGTACATCATGCCCATGCCTTTTGTTCTCATGTTGTGGTCCTGTAGCATGTTGTTTTGATGCTTGCAATCTGTCTAGTTGTTGTTTTGGACAGCTTGTCCTTTAAACTTATATAGAGTGTATGTGTTGAACCGTTGCTCCGTTTTGAGTGTGCTCTATATGAAACTTGCTTGATTTTGCATGTAGCTTCATATTATCATGTTACATCCTTGTTTTGAGGTGTTTGCTTGATGTTTGTATGCATTTTGCTTCAATGTTGTGTTTAACTTGTTTTGCTCATATCTTCTAGGCCGTAGCTCCAAATCTAATGAACTTTATATGTAACTTGACTAGAATTTCATGTAGATTCTCTTGGTGCATCTTAACTTGCTGTTTAACAACTTGAACATAAGGTTTATTCAGATCTGGACCAATTTCGAAATCTGCATATGAGGACTTACCGGAATAGTTATATGTTGTTTCCGGCCTCATTTAAACTTGCTTTGATGTGTTGCTCTTGTTTGCATCATATCTTGCCATGAGTAGCTTCATGTAGCCTTGTCATGCATCATGCTTGGTTGTGCATCATGCCTTGTTCATGTGTGGTGTGTTTACCATGTTGTGTGCTTCTTCTCGACAGTTCCCGTTTCGTTGCGATCGTGAGGATTCGTTCGTCTACGCTTGGTTCATCATCGTGGCTTCATCTTCTTCATGGACTCGTTCTTCTTCCTTGCGGGATTTCAGGCAAGATGACCGTCACCTTGGATCTCACTACTATCATTGCTATGCAAATTGCTTCGTTCTATCGCTTTGCTGCGCTACCTATCTTTTGCTCATCAAGCCTCCCAATTTGCCATGTCAACCTCTAACCTTTTTCACCCTTCCTAGCAAACCATTGTTCGGGTATGTTACCGCTTTGCTCAGCCCCTCTTATAGCGTTGTTAGTTGCAGGTGAAGTTGAAGATTGCTCCATGGTGGACAGGATTATGTTGGGATATCACAATATCTCTTATTTAATTAATGCATCTATATACTTGGTAAAGGGTGGAAGACTCGGCCTTATGCCTAGTGTTTTGTTCCACTCTTGCCGCCCTAGTTTCCGTCATACCGGTGTTATGTTCCCGGATTTTGCGTTCCTTACGCGGTTGGGTGATCTATGGGACCCCCTTGACAGTTCGCTTTGAATAAAACTCCTCCAGCAAGGTCCAACCTTGGTTTTACCATTTGCCTCACCTAGCCCTTTTTCCCTTGGGTTTCCGGAGCCCGAGGGTCATCTTTATTTAACCCCCTCCCTCCCCCCCGGGCCAGTGCTCCTTCGAGTGTTGCTCCGAACCAAGCAACCTGCGGGGCCACGTCGGGGCAACTTGAGGGCTGGTTTTACTCATAGCTTGACTTATCCGGTGTGCCCTGAGAACGAGGTACGTGCGACTCCTATCGGGATTTGTCGGCACATCGGGCGGCTTTGCTGGTCTTGTTTTACCATTGTCGAAATGTCTTGTAACCGGGATTCCGATTCTGATCGGGTCTTCCTGGCAGAAGGAATATCCTTCGTTGATCGCGAGAGCTTATCATGGGCTAAGTTGGGACACCCTTGCAGGGTATAAACTTTCGAAAGCCGTGCACGCGGTTATGCGGCAGATGGGAATTTGTTAATGTCCGGTTGTAGATAACTTGACACCTGATTCATTTTAAAACGCATCAACGGTGTGTGTAGCCGTGATGGTCTCTTTTCGGCGGAGTCCGGGAAGTGAACACGGTTTTGGGTTATGTTTGACGTAAGTATGAGTTCAGGATCACTTCTTGATCATTGCTAGCTTCACGACCATTCCGCTTGCTCTCTTCTCGCTCTTATTTGCATATGTTAGCCACCATATCATGCTTAGTCGCTGTTGCAACCTCACCACTTTACCCCTTCCTTTCCAATTAATCTTTGCTAGTCTTGATACCCATGGTAATGGGATTGCTGAGTCCTCATGGCTCACAGATTACTACAACAACAGTTGCAGGTATAGGTTATGCGATGATCATGATGCGAGAGCGATGCTTGTTTGTCTTGGAGTTCTTCTTCTATTTCTTCTTTGATCAGGGGATAGGTTCCAGGTCGGCAGCCTGGGGTAGCAGGGTGGATGTCGTTTGAGTTTCTGTTTATGTTTCATCCGTAGTCGGATGTTGCTCTTATGGATGATGTGTTGTTGTATTCATGTGGCATTGTATGCCTTTTGTATGTATCCCTATCTATTATGTAATGTTGATGTAATGATATCCACCTTGTCAAAGCGTTTCAATATGCAGGTCTATCCTTGGTGGGACCTTCGAGTTCCTTTTGGATAGGGTCGCATATTGGGCGTGACAAGTTGGTATCAGAGCCTCGACCCACCTTAGGAGCCCCCTTGATTGATCGTGTAGTTTGGTCATTGTCGAGTCTAGAAGAAAACTAATTTCAGAGTCTAGTTATATCAGAGAGTAGGAATTCTTTTTACTCCTCAGCCCCTTCGTCGCTCTGGTGAGAAATCTTGATGTAGGTGTTTTGACATACTCCTCTTCCCCTTCAAATTTTTCTTTAGGATCACGCAGTTGGTTTTTCGGTCGTTGGTTCTCATCTCTTTTCATCCGGTGCATTTCCCGTCAAGTTGACTTGAGCCTCTTCATCTTTGCAAGTTCAATCCTCAGTTGTTTTCTTTTCCCACCTGCCCCCCATTTTTCTCCTCGGAGCCAGAGTATGTAATCGAGTATCCTTCCTACTCGTGCGAAGTTTTTGCTTTCTTTCCTCAATGATTTCAACTGGTGTTCCCTCTTGAAGTTATTCATCGGTTCTATCTTCCAAGTCACCCTTTGTTTTTCCGCCGTCCCACCCTCTTCTTCCCGGAGCCTGAGTCTGTTTCGACCATCAATTTCATAAGTGTGGTGCCTCTTCTGCCTTCCGCCAATTATTTCAACAGGTGAATTCTCGTCTCGTTCGTCATTCTTCATCCCTTTCTTTTTCCGGTGTACTCAATTCAAGTTTTTCGGGTTGATCATATTCTTTTCCTTGGATCAATTGTTCTCCTTGCTCGTTTGCCTCTCGCCATTAAATCATTCCAGAGTTCGGAAGACATCTTAGGAGATTTGTCTGTGTTACAATTAATTCGTGGTTGTCACCTCATTCAAATATTTCAATTGTTCCGGTGCTTCACCTATCTGTTCAACATCCCTTTTCCAACGGTGTTCTATTTTAGTGGGCCCTAACCCACAAGTCTTTTCCCAGGATCTTACCTGGCTCTTCTAATTCCCCTGGAGTTATTCTCAATTCTTTTCAAAGTGTGACATAAGAATGGATTTCATCAGTCACATGCCTTCTCCAAGATCGATTTCAAACCATTCTCATTGCTAGCTCAACCTCTTCGCTGTTCATTCTCCCGGAGTATCTGAGTAATTTCGGTGGTGTTTCTCGTCATCATTTGAAGATTGAAGAAGAGTTTTCCTCTAAATCTTGTCTGTCCTCTCGAAGATTCGTGATTCAAGCTTCATGTCATCCTCTCGAATTATTCCAATTGTCAAATATTCTTTCTTACCCATCCGGAGTATGTCAGAAGTTGTTTTCCCGTTTCTTTTCACCGGATGCCATCATTCCAGTTAACGTTCTCTATTTATCACGGTGGTTCGTTCAAGATTCTTTTTCATTGCTTATCATTCAATCCATTCGTTCTTTCCAATCTAATGGTGGTTCATGAAGACTTTCTCAAGTTTTATGTTATATCCCCCCTTAATCCTTTTCAACGCGGATAAGTTGTATGCAATCCATTGCTTGTCATCAATTTAATTTGATGAAGGATAAGCATACAATAAATCTTATTCTTATTGCATTCAAATGAGTAATCCCTTCCTCTGGAGTTTGTTCATGATGAGTAAATTCTTGATTCCAAGTGTTTTCATCTTTTCTTTACCGGAGTTCAAATCTTCCTCGGCCATTTTGTCGGAACCTCCATCTAAGTCACTGCAAGCTTTAATATTATTCTTTCTTCCTTCTTTCTATCTCATCATCCTTTTGTCACCGGAGTTCTTCATGGTGGTTCTTCATGATTTAATTCATTCTTCAAGTGTTCATCAAGATTCTTGTTGGTAGAGTTCAAGTATCTTTCTTCTCGCGTCTCGAAGTGCAAACAATTCTCCGTTTTCTTTTGAACTGGAGTTTTGCATTTCTTCGGTCTTCTCAGCTATTCAATCTTTTCCATTTGTGGTCGGAGATCACCTCATAATTTTGAGATGTTATCTATAAGTCCACAACAAGCTTATTCTTTCATTGTTGATTTTCTCAACAACTCCATTCAATCCTTCTTTCTAAGTTCTTTGCATTCCATTCTTTCAATTCTTTCCGGAGGTTTTGTGTCATGTCTTCATCAAGTATCATTCCATCCTCTCAAGTCCATGTTCTATTCTTTCCATGTTCAGTCAGAGTGCTACCTAAATCCTTTCAGTCTTATTCGTTTCTTATCTTGTTCTAACAGGAGTGGTTTCTTAGTCTATCTGGTTCTGTGGGTTTTTGATTCTCGTTATTTTCGTCGTTCCCCTCTTCTTCTCGATTCCTCTCAATTCTTTGATTCTTCTCTTGAGTTCTTGTTTCACCTCATTCCTTTTCCCTTCCGTCTCGGTCCTATGATCTCGCGACGAGATCTCTTGCTAGTGGAGGAGTGTTGTAACGCCCCGGATTCGATGCGTCAGGTGTCCGCTAGTTATTCGCCGTTGTTGCCATGTCATCTGCATGCGTGTTGCATTTTGTCATGTCATCATGTGCATTGCATTGCATACGTGTTCGTCTCATGCATCCGAGCATTTTCCCCGTTGTCCATTTTGCAATCCGACACTCATATGTCCTCCGGCGTCCCCCTTTTGCCTCCTGTTGTGAGCGGGTGTTAAAATTTCTCGGAATGGCCTGAGGTTTGCCACGCGGCCTTGGTATAGCACCGGTAGACCGCCTGGCAAGTTTCGTGACATTTGGAGTCCGTTTGATACTCCAACGGTTAACCGGGTAACCGCAAAGCCCTCTTTTGTGTGCAGCCCAACACCCCACCAAAGTGGCCCAATAACCCATCAAAAACCCCTCCATGCTCTCCGTCGTTCGATCACGATCGCGTGGCCGAAAACCGCTCCCCATTTGGACTCTCCTAGCTCCCAGAATCTATAAATAGGCCACCTCCCCCGAAATTCGCACACGGAACCCTAAAAATCCTCCCCCGCCGCCACCGGACACGTCCGTCCCGTCGCCGGACATGTCCAGCGCCGCCTCCACATCACCCGGACCAATCAGGTCGTGCCACGTCACCTCCTCCGCCGCCTCAGCCACTCCCGCGCCGCCACGTCTCCGCCGCCCGTCTCGCGCGCCGCCGAAGCCCGCGAGGCCCATCACCGGCCCTCCCCGGCCCGCGCCCGAGCACCGCCGAGCCCG
>NC_041391.1:597075630-597081361 GCF_002162155.2 Triticum dicoccoides
GCCACCGGCTGCCGCGGCCCCTGCACCGGTGCCCGCCGACACCGCCTCCTCCGGCGACCCCCGACCCCCGCCGCCGCCAGATCCGGCCGGCGCCCCGTCTCCAGCCACCTCCTCTCCTCAACTCCGGCGAACCTCGGTTCTTGTGTCGTGCCTAGATCCAGATCCGGTCCAAAGAGGTTGACCCCGTTTTCTTCTAAGTCCCCGTAATATTTGCATTTTGGTCCCCTGTTCATTGCATCATAACTTGTTGCATACTGCTTCGTTTCGTGTGTGTGTAAAATATAAAAATGTTTGTTGTGAGATGCTCTACATTTCATTTCATTGTGCCATGTTTGTTTGAGTTCATCTTGATGCCTGAATCATCGTTGCAATAGTGCTATATGATGTTAATCTGCTGAAACTGTTATAACTTGGTGATTTGTCATTTTTGTTGCATTTTGTGTGTGCATCCTATGAGCATGAGCTCTACATGTGTTTTGTATTACAGCATGCCATGTTTACAGTGGTGCCATCCATGTATTTTTTTGAGTTGTGTAGTGAGTGCATCAAGCTTGTTAAGTAGGGTACTTGCTGTTATTGTTCTGCTAGGCTGAATCTGTTATTTTGTGATGCTATATAAACCTGCTTCTACTAGTCATTCTATGCATAATCTGGAGATGTTCACTAAGGATGTTTTGTTATACATGTCATGGTCTATCCATGCATGCCCCTTTTAGCATTTATATCCAGTTGTAGATTGTTGTAATCTTGCTCCAAAGTTGCTAAATAATGTTGCTGTCAGCCTGTTAACATTAAATTCAGTTTTGCCATGTGTTTTGCTAGTGATCCATGCACCCTCTGAACTTGCTCTTGCCATGCTTAGATTCATAAATATGTCTTCTTACTGTTGGTTACCTTGTCATGCCATGAATTACTCTGTGGTGAGTGGTACAAGCTCACCAACATGCCTACTTATTATTGTTCCTGCCATGTATGAATCTGTCATATCACTTGCCATGTTTACATGAGTGCCATCATATCTTCTGATCCCTTTTGGCTCATGGTCAGTAAAGGACTTTTGTTCTATGCATTTAGTAGTAGCATTCCATGCCTTTGTTTGCCATGATAAGTTCCTGTAACATGTTGTTTGATAGCTCTAAACATTGCAACCTGATGTTATTTCTGCTAAGCCTGTAAACTGTTATTGTTTGCAATCTTGCCATGTCTTTTTGAGCATGCTCTAGTGATTTATGGAGATATCTCACTGTTCATGTTTTGTAATTCATTACCTGTACATCATGCTCATGCCTTTTGTTCTCATGTTGTGGTCCTGTAGCATGTTGTTTTGATGCTTGCAATCTGCCTAGTTGCTGTTTTGGACAGCTTGTCCTTTAAACTTATATAGAGTGTATGTGTTGAACCGTTGCTCCGTTTTGAGTGTGCTCTATATGAAACTTGCTTGATTTTGCATGTAGCTTCATATTATCATGTTACATCCTTGTTTTGAGGTGTTTTCTTGATGTTTGTATGCATTTTGCTTCAATGTTGTGTTTAACTTGTTTTGCTCATATCTTCTAGGCCGTAGCTCCAAATCTAATGAACTTTATATGTAACTTGACTAGAATTTCATGTAGATTCTCTTGGTGCATCTTAACTTGCTGTTTAACAACTTGGACATAAGGTTTATTCAGATCGGGACCAATTTCGAAATCTGCATATGACGACTTGCCGGAATAGTTATATGTTGTTTCCGGCCTCATTTAAACTTGCTTTGATGTGTTGCTCTTGTTTGCATCATATCTTGCCATGAGTAGCTTCATGTAGCCTTGTCATGCATCATGCTTGGTTGTGCATCATGCCTTGTTCATGTGTGGTGTGTTTACCATGTTGTGTGCTTCTTCTCGATAGTTCCCGTTTCGTTGCGATCGTGAGGATTCGTTCGTCTACGCTTGGTTTGTCACCGTGGCTTCATCTTCTTCATGGACTCGTTCTTCTTCCTTGCGGGATTTCAGGCAAGATGACTGTCACCTTGGATCTCACTACTATCATTGCTATGCAAATTGCTTCGTTCTATCGCTTTGTTGCGCTACCTATCTTTTGCTCATCAAGCCTCCCAATTTGCCATGTCAACCTCTAACCTTTTTCACCCTTCCTAGCAAACCGTTGTTCGGCCATGTTACCACTTTGCTCAGCCCCTCTTATAGCGTTGTTAGTTGTAGGTGAAGTTGAAGATTGCTCCATGGTGGACAAGATTATGTTGGGATATCACAATATCTCTTATTTAATTAATGCATCTATATACTTGGTAAAGGGTGGAAGACTCGGCCTTATGCCTAGTGTTTTGTTCCACTCTTGCCGCCCTAGTTTCCGTCATATCGGTGTTATGTTCCTGGATTTTGTGTTCCTTACGCGGTTGGGTGATTTATGGGACCCCCTTGATAGTTCGCTTTGAATAAAACTCCTCCAGCAAGGCCCAACCTTGGTTTTACCATTTGCCTCACCTAGCCCTTTTTCCCTTGGGTTTCCGGAGCTCGAGGGTCATCTTTATTTAACCCCCCCCCCCGGGGCCAGTGCTCCTTCGAGTGTTGCTCCGAACCGAGCAACCTGCGGGGCCACCTCGGGGCAACTTGAGGGCTGGTTTTACTCGTAGCTTGACTTATCCGGTGTGCCCTGAGAACGAGGTACGTGCGACTCCTATCGGGATTTGTCGGTACATCGGGCGGCTTTGCTGGTCTTGTTTTACCATTGTCGAAATGTCTTGTAACCGGGATTCCGAGTCTGATCGGGTCTTCCTGGCAGAAGGAATATCCTTCGTTGACCGCGAGAGCTTATCATGGGCTAAGTTGTGACACCCCTGCAGGGTATAAACTTTCGAAAGCCGTGCCCGCGGTTATGTGGCAGACGGGAATTTGTTAATGTCCGGTTGTAGATAACTTGACACCTGATACGATTTAAAACGCATCAACCATGTGTGTAGCCGTGATGGTCTCTTTTCGGCGGAGTCCGGGAGTGAACACGGTTTTGGGTTATGTTTGACGTAAGTAGGAGTTCAGGATCACTTCTTGATCATTGCTAGCTTCACGACCATTCCACTTGCTCTCTTCTCGCTCTTATTTGCGTATGTTAGCCACCATATCATGCTTAGTCACTGCTGCAACCTCACCACTTTACCCCTTCCTTTCCAATTAAGCTTTGCTAGTCTTGATACCCATGGTAATGGGATTGCTGAGTCCTCGTGGCTCACAGATTACTACAACAACAGTTGCAGGTACAGGTTATGCGATGATCATGATGCGAGAGCGATGCTTGTTTGTCTTGGAGTTCTTCTTCTATTTCTTCTTTGATCAGGGGATAGGTTCTAGGTCGGCAGCCTGGGCTAGCAGGGTGGATGTCGTTTGAGTTTCTGTTTATGTTTTATCCGTAGTCGGATGTTGCTCTTATGGATGATGTGTTGTTGTATTCATGTGGCATTGTATGCCTTTTGTATGTATCCCTATCTATTATGTAATGTTGATGTAATGATATCCACCTTGTAAAAGTGTTTCAATATGCGGGTCTATCCTTGGTGGGACCTTCGGGTACCTTTTGGATAGGGTCGCATATTGGGCGTGACAAGTTGGTATCAGAGCCTCGACCCACCTTAGGAGCCCCCTTGATTGATCGTGTAGTTAGGTCGTTGTCGAGTCTAGAAGAAAACTAATTTCAGAGTCTAGTTATATCAGAGAGTAGGAATTCTTTTTACTCCTCAGCCCCTTCGTCGCTCTGGTGAGAAATCTTGACGTAGGTGTTTTGACTTACTCCTCTTCCCCTTCAAATTTTTCTTTAGGATCACGCAGTTGGTTTTTCGGTCGTTGGTTCTCATCTCTTTTCATCCGGTGCATTTCGCGTCAAGTTGACTTGAGCCTCTTCATCTTTGCAAGTTCAATCCTCAGTTGTTTTCTTTTCCCACCCGCCCCCCATTTTTCTTCTCGGAGCCAGAGTCCGTAATCGAGTATCCTTCCTACTTGTGCAAAGTTTTTGCTTTCTTTCCTCAATGATTTCAACCGGTGTTCCCTCTTGAAGTTATTCATCGGTTCTATGTTCCAAGTCGCCCTTTGTTTTTCCGCCCTCCCACCCTCTTCTTCCCGGAGCCTGAGTCCGTTTCGACCATCAATTTCATAAGTGTGGTGCCTCTTCTGCCTTCCGTCAATTATTTCAACCGGTGAATTCTCGTCTCGTTCGTCATTCTTCATCCCTTTCTTTTTCCGGTGTACTCAATTCAAGTTTTTCGGGTTGATCATATTCTTTTCCTTGGATCAATTGTTCTCCTTGCTCGTTTGCCTCTCGCCATTCAATCATTCCGGAGTTCGGAAGACATCTCAAGAGATTTATTTGTGTTACAATTAATTCGTGGTTGTCACCTCATTCAAATATTTCAATTGTTCCGGTGCTTCACCTATCTGTTCAACATCCCTTTTCCAACGGTGTTCTATTTTAGTGGGCCCTAACCCACAAGTATTTTCCCAGGATCTTACCTGACTCTTCTAATTCCCCCGGAATTATTCTCAATTCTTTTCAAAGTGTGATGTAAGAATGGATTTCATCAGTCACATGCCTTCTTCAAGATCGATTTCAAACCATTCTCATTGCTGGCTCAACCTCTTCGCTGTTCATTCTCCCGGAGTATCTCAGTAATTTTGGTGGTGTTTCTCATCATCATTTGAAGATCGAAGAAGAGTTTTCCTCTAAATCTTGTCTGTCCTCTTGAAGATTCGTGATTCTAGCTTTATGTCATCCTCTTGAATTATTCCAATTGTCAGATATTCTTTCTTACCCATCCGGAGTATGTCAGAAGTTGTTTTCCTGTTTCTTTTCACCGAGGCCATCATTCCAGTTAACGTTCTCTATTTATCACGATGGTTCGTTCAAGATTCTTTTTCATTGATTATCATTCAATCCATTCGTTCTTTCCAATCTACCGGTGGTTCATGAAGACTTTCTCAAGTTTTGCGCTATATCCTGCCTTAATCCTTTTCAATGCGGATAAGTTGTACGCAATCCATTGCTTGTCATCAATTTTATTTGATGAAGGATAAACATACAATAAATCTTATTCTTATTGCATTCAAATGAGTAATCCCTTCCTCCGGAGTTTGTTCATGATGAGTAAATTCTTGATTCCAAGTGTTTTCATCTTTTCTTTTCCGGAGTTCAAATCTTCCTCGACCATTTCGACGGAACCTCCATCTAAGTCACTGCAAGCTTTAATCTTATTATTTCTTCCTTCTTTCTATATCATCATCCTTTTGTCACCGGAGTTCTTCATGGTGGTTCTTCATGATTTAATTCATTCTTCAAGTGTTCATCAAGATTCTTGTTGGTAGAGTTCAAGTATCTTTCTTCTCGTGTCTCGAAGTGCAAACAATTCTCCATTTTCTTTTGAAGTGGAGTTTTGCATTTCTTTGTTCTTCTCAGCTATTCAATCTTTTCCGCTTGTGGTCGGTGATCACCTCATAATTTTGAGATGTTATCTATAAGTCCACAACAAGCCCCCGAGTGAGAGGCGGACTCGCCACTTGGTAGGATTTTTGTCACTTAGGAGACTACTAAACTGCAGCTAAGCCCCCGAGTGAGAGGCGGACTCACCACTCGATAGGATTTTTGTCACTTAGGCGAGTACTGGGCTGCAGCCGAGCCCCCGAGTGAGAGGCGGACTCACCACTCGGTAGGATTTTTGTCACTTAGGCGAGTACCGGACTGCAGCTAAGCCCCC
>NC_041391.1:597081728-597084583 GCF_002162155.2 Triticum dicoccoides
GAGTGAGAGGCAGACTCACCACTCGGTAGGATTTTTGTCACTTAGGCGAGTACTGGACTGCATCTAAGCCTCCGAGTGAGACGCAGACTCACCACTCAATAGGATTTTTGTCACTTAGGCGAGTACTGGACTGCAGCTAAGCCCCCGAGTGAGAGACAGGCTCACCACTCGGTAGGATTTTTGTCACTTAGGCGAGTACTGGACTGCAGCTAAGCCCCCGAGTGAGAGGCAAGCTCACCACTCGGTAGGATTTTTTCTTCGACTTAGGCGAAACGGATTCGCAACTAAGGCACCCACTGGGGGATTTTAGAACATGTAAAAAATGAAGAACAATCATTTGGAAGACTGTAAAATATCTTTATCTGGAATTGAATCAATCGGATGGATGCGTAGCGAGGTGGTTGTACGAACGATGTTCGACGAGTAAGGCCGCCTGTACGATTCAGCGATGGCGCTTCATTTTTACCCTTTTGCATGAAAGGGGTATTTATCCAAGTGGACGTACTTCCCGACCCCTGTTCAAGAATTCGTCCGATGAATCAGTTAACTTGCCGATTAATCCCTACTCACAGGGTCAGCGAGTAGCTGATAAACTGATAAATCGGCCGATTAATTGATTAAATGGCCGATTAACTTGCCGATTAGCCTATTAATCCCCTACTTGCTAGCCAACCGAGCAGCTATCAGTTAATGATTTCCTCAACAATGTTCCCGACTGCTCGGGGTATGTTGACTGCAAGGAAAAACTTGTTGGCACTTGTATGTCTCCTGGAGGAGATAGACTAGTGGTCTGACATGGACGTGCCATGAAGCCTGAGTGACGAGGCTAGTGTGTGGACTAACTCTCCAGAGAGAGGCCACTCATTATCCCGAGGGAAAACCAGCACATGCCATCTCTGAGTCCAAGTTTTTGAAACTGACGCCTTGGAGCCTAGGATAGGGCCAAGTATATCCGTAGAGGAGCGTTGTTTTCACCCTTTTGTTGTCCTGAAGATGACTTTAGGTAATGATTTGGGCGATCGTCCGAGTGGACAGTACTACCCTTATAGATTTTCAGTGGACCGAGCATGTATGGTCAAAAAGATATTCCTGATGTGATCAATGAGTTGATTGAATGGGCGTAACCCCTGAGGGAGGCATGGGTGTAGCCCCCGAGTGATGCTCGAAAGAGGTAAGCTTGCTACAGAGTGTGATATGAGGTTTGATCATACGAGTAACTTAGTCGTTCCCGTGTTGGGGTGTAGAGGTAAAGACATGTCCAACTGATGGTGACGCGGAGGCGGCCGAGGGGTGATGATGTGTACAACCGAGTGACGATGCGCGGGGTGGCCAAATGGGGAAGACGTGCACAACCAAGTGGCAACGCATGGAGCGGGCGAGTGGTGAAGACATGCACAACCGAGTGGTGTGGTGCGGGACGGCCGAGTGAGGATGTGCGGGGTGGTCGAGTGACATATTGCGTATCCAGCCAAGTGGCTGAAATGGTCTTCGAAGGACTTAGCCAGATGCTCTCGAAGCTAATGTAACAACGAGGTTGGTGTAGTTTGGTTGCGACAAAACAAGACCGGCGTGACAACCGAGTCTGAATAAGAATGAAGATGGCGTGCAGAGCATCTGGGTGATTATAAAACTTGTCAAAGTGGCGGATTGAATGCACTTGTTGAAATGAAGGATCTGACTGGTGATGAAGTACTTGACTACTTAGGAGAGTGTCATTCCAAATGAGATGCAGCCCCCAAGTGCAGCGTAGCCCCCGAGCGTACAACAGGCTTCGACAACGGGCATGTCGGAATACGAGAAAATATAGTTTTGAATGGATGATTTGCAATTCATCGAGTCGGACTCGGGTAATGATGAGGAGAAGCTTCCGAGTGATGCTTGAAAGAGGCAAACTCGCAAAAAGAGTGAAGTGTGAAGTTTAATTATAAAAGGGACTTATCTGTCTCATGCCTGACAAGGTCTATATCATTGATACGATGAAAAGGATTCCCCAGACTGGTTGGCCGAATGTGTTTGAAGTGAACAGAGCGACGAGGTCGATGTTGTGGTGCGCTGGGACCGGTATGGTGACCAAGTCCGAGCAGCAACGAAGTTGGTGCATACTGTCGTCGAGTGATCGCGCAACTTGTGTAAACAATGGCACAAGCCAACGAAATAGTTTCTCGAGGAAATTTGATGTGTGCTGAAATGATTTGTGTGAATAACACCCATAGACACCCGCTGGGAGTGCAAAGGGCTTGCTGGTTAACCAGCAAGAGTCTGAAAGAGCGAAGGATCCGTTCGAACTTGTTGAAGCGGCGGATCCGACTAAACTCATTGGAATACTGGCTCGAATAAAATGGAAGTGTAGTGTTTCGACTGAGTTGCAGCCCCAGAGGACCGATGCAAACTCGAAATTAAGAACGATGCATGGTGTTCGTGAATGATGTATGTGAAAAAATTGGAAATTGGACTCGTGAGTCACATAACCAGTACCAAGCAAGTATGTGAAAATAAGCAGCCGAGCGTAGAGGTACGCTCGGTGGCGTGGCCTCCGAGTGAACGTGATGTGTCAATTACAGCATACTCGGGAAGACGGAAATAAACGAATGTAAAATGACTTAGCTGTCTGAAGGCGCACGAGTGGCCGAGTGGTGATGAGGCGACCAACCGACTGGCGACGCGCAGAGCGGCCGAGTGGTGAAGAGGTGACCAACCAATGGCGACACGCGGGGCGGACGAGTGGCGACGAGGTGACCAACCAATGGCGACGCGCGAGGCGGCCGAGTGGTTATGAGGTGACCAACCGATGGTGACACGCGGAGCGGCTGAGTGGTGATGAGGTGACCAACCGAGTGGCGATGCGCGGGGCGGCC